>NW_009199171.1:3359-11211 GCF_000690835.1 Fulmarus glacialis | reverse complement strand
TCTTTCCTAAGGAAAGATGTTCTCAGGTTGCAGCTACCCTGAAGAAACAGCTTTCCAGCATTTGAGTACTTTTAAAGAAAGCATTTCTAACCCAGCAGCACATTAGTATGTCCTTGAGGACAGAGCAAGACAAATACGGATCACGTATCACTGTGCTCTTAGAATTAAACAGCAAGGGAGAATAACAATGGCAGTGTAACTCCTAGTGAGAGGGATTCTTCAGAAATGGAAAGGTGCACTGTTTTAGAGATACCTCTGCTCGCTTGTGAGACTTTTATACAATAGTAGCATGCTGCACTTCTCGTACCTTAGAGAGGGATATATCCTTCAAAACTTTTCTTCAAGACAACTATGGGACCTTTGCTTACAAAGAGGGTCAGAGCCACAGACAAATGATTAGATGTATGAAAAGATTTCTTGATGAGGAGAGACAATCACGATGAGGACCATACAACTTAGAGAATTATTGAGTAAGAGGGTATTCAGCAGATGCATATTAAAGAAAGAAAGATACAGAGAAAACAAGCACTCTGTATTTAGTCTGTATGACAACTGACTTTTAATGAAACTAAAGTGTAACAGCACATAACTAACTAGAGGAACCCCTGGCTTTACTAAGGTTGGAAAAGGAATTTAAAACATTGTAAAGACATGCTTTCCACTTGTTTTGGAACAGATAGTTCTCAATACTTCCCACAGAACATCTTTCACTCTTTAATAAAATTATAATTGAAAGCACTATAAAAATGGTGTGATTCCATGGATCAGCTACAGTTCTCTTACAATTATGATTTGGTAATCAATGACCGATTATAAAAATATTCAATGTCTTATTAGAGAAGGAAATTATGTCCACATTTCATGGCACGTCAAACAGTGGCTGAGAAGAGATAAGGAAGAACCTTTCCACTCTTTTTCCCCTGCTCTCCCTGGACAACTTGTTCTGACAGCCTGTTCTGGAGTTCCATCCATCATCCTCCAAATCATCCCCCAACAGCCATGATCAGATGCAGCATACCAAACTACATGACACATGACACACTCCTATGTGACCATGCTAATGCACTTGCAAAACTGCATGCATTTGCAGAACACGTTAATAAAGTTTTCTTTAGAGACTTCCTCTTCAAATTTAAGATTACACACACTGTTTACAGTGTAGATGATCACCAGAATGGAATGTAACTATCTTAGCCATTTGAAAAATATTGCCATATCTTGGACATTTAACAAGGTTTCCACAGATTTTATACGGGGCAAAGGGAGGGAAAGTGCTTCTAAGATACTTTTAAGATAACGCTTCCATTCCACTTAGAATGTAAACTGCCTTTTTTAACACCTAAAGCCGCCGGAGTTCTTGATCTGCTTTTCTTCAGGTAGAGAATCCATTAAGCGATGAACAACTTCTCCAACAGGGTTATGCGCTCTTTACACTTTATGCACATGGCCTCAGATTCTTCCAGCTACTTTGAATGTTTTTGATATGTGAATCAGCCATGGGTCCTTGACTGCAAGAACTACAGAGTACAGTACTGAGAGGTAAAGGCAAAGCACGTTGAACTCTCATGACTCAGTCTGTGGATTTGGGGGCATTACTCTGGCACCTGAGGGAGTTGTTACAGAATTCTGTGAACTTTTTTCAGGATGCTTTGAGAAGCACATGGAACAAAAGCCCTTAAATTTCAGGTAAGTACCATTCTTCTGAGATTCATTAAAAAAAAAATTAAAATCCAAAACTTCCTACCTTGCCTGCTCTAACAGCAACATTTTCTCTAAGGTCATCATCAGATGAAAAGAAACTTTTGTTTACCTTTCAGTCTACTCAGACAAGATAAATTTTGGTTTTGGAAGATATTTGGTTTGTAATGTAAAATGCTCATCGAAAGATGTTTATGTTTTCTCTGTATGTAAGGTTTTCCAGAGTCTTTGGTGGTGTCATAAGATGTATTTCATAGCATGCTCACACAAAAGTAGGCTGTTTAAATGACTATGCAAGACCCTGTAACTACAATAAAAGCTGCAAAAAAGCAATGCTAGCCATAGTGCAGCAAGGCTTGCGTTCTGATAATGCTAACTCCACATTGAAGACTTACTCTGTGTGTGACTTGGCAAAAGGTTCTTCCCAAAAATTACAACTAAACTCCATTCTTTTCTTGCCTTTTTTTCCCCAGGAGAGAAAAGAGAAGGTTGATAGGAATAAATACACTTTTAGATAGCATATATTCTTTGACTAAAAGTCTAACTTCTGAGTTACAAAGGAAGCACGGAACATTCTTTACCTCTGTATTTTCATCACTGAATCAAAGACAGTTAAAAAAGATAATTCCTAAACGAACAGAAAAAAGTGAATTTCCTAAAAAACTGTGCAAAAATGATATTTTTTTAAAATGAACTCCATGACAAAAGGAGCAAAATGCTCCTCTTAAAAACCCAAGCATCAAGTTCTTTCTCAGAAGTTCAGATTAACTTCCCCATACATTCTTCTTCTTATGAGACTGATAGCTAATAAACTGTGTTCGTTTGTGTCCATTTTCACTGGAGACCTAGAAAGGCCAAGCTCATTTGCTTTGTGTAGACACAAAGGGAGACCACACCATTTACCAGAACAAAAATCACTCTTCCTTATTACAGTGCAGCATGCTGGTTGTTGTGTTGGTTGCCATTACTAGATGAGAAATAAAGTAATTTCTTATATTATTCCTGCCCCAAACCACTGTATTGTAGTTCTACAACACCTGAAGCATGAATATACAATATCGTTTTTAAGTATCTAAATTGTCCAGTTGGTCGAAGAGCTTGGTCACTCCTGGAGGAAGTGTGGCAATGGTAAGGAAAGATCAGAAGAATAACAAAAAATCTGTAATTAAGATGACGTTTTGTAGTGTGTGTGACAGAAATCACACAAAAATCATTCCACAGAAATGTTAAAAAACTTTGAGATATAACTAAGTCATTTAGATGCAGTTTTAGTTTAAATGTGAATTTGCATGTGATATATGTGATTTTTTTTTTATATATATATTCCTATAAAACCCAGAAAATCTGTAGATAATGTACAGAAATGATAACTATCACTGGACAAAACCGACTATAGATTAATGAAAAAATCTGAGCAAATCCTGAACTGCCCAAGAAAGGGTACAGAGTTCTGACAGTTCCCTTAGTACAGATGGTGGGAGTAAAACATATCCACATGATAATCACATCCTTACCAAAATTGAAAACGTATGTGAAAGTCATGGTGGTCTTGCAAAAATACAAACTCATAAACGATTTCTTGATTTGGTGTCATCATTCATTTCTTGCATTTGAGAAATCAGTTTTAGTAGGACATACAAAGATTGATGGCTTTTTCATAAAAGGATATTTTATGAAATAGTGAAATGTAGCATATTTCTACCTGATAAATGCAGAGACCTGTAAACTTTGAACCCACATTGGCCTTTGTTGCTCATGACCCTGTTTAAGTGATTTATTTTCTTTTAACAACTGCAGTCTGCAGGAGGTAGAATATACTGTGTAGATCTTTAATTCTGTTGAAAATTGAACAGTTTAAACAGAATGGCTGACATTGGAAGACCTATTACTGAAAAGTCATATTATCTTCACTTCAGTATCCCTTTTAGGAGCAGTATTTATGGTTGGAGAAAATATGTAATTTATAAAAACAGCCTGGTGGGCTGCTGCAGAGCAATGGAGGAGTTGGCACCCTTAGCCCCACATCAGGGTGTCTAGTGGACTGCATCAAAGCTAGAGACTCTGGAAACCTGGCATGTGTAAAGGTAAAAATCAGGAAACTTGCCTGTTGTCTAGAAGAACATCTTGAGGGAACTGAACACTCCCCATCCTTGTGAAACATTTGGATTTCAAAGATTTAGCAAATTCCAAGGAAATAATACTCTGCTAGAATTTTTCTGCCAGGCTTTCAATACACTGGCAGCTTTATCTTTGACTTAAATGAATTCAGTTTCTTTTTTGCCTTCCCTTCACTGCTTTTTATTTATATTTTGTTAATGTGCAACAAAGTCAAATAGCATCATAAGCATACTTCCTACTCCTTGGTATGAATGTCACCATGGAAGTTAAGCAGATCAGTTCTCTTCCATGTGAGAAACCATCTCAAATCCAAAACATTTTCCATACAGAGAGTTCAACTTCGTTTCACAACAGAGGGGACTCATGTCAGGTAGTTTCCCCAGTAGCATGCCACACTACTGCTCTAATAATCTTCATTAGATGACTGGCCTACAAAATCTTAGCAGGCTTTAATATGTATCTCTGCATTATCACATACTGCCCAAGGCTCCATCTTATAAAATTAAATGGATATGATCAGTGAAATTAATAATGCTTTTTTTATTCTGTTTTGAAGTTGCTCATTCATGAAACAAGCTTCTTAGGTTAAGCAAATTCTGTGTTTGTGAAACATCTCAGGAATATATGGTGCTGTAATAAAAATAATAAATGTTTAAAGCTCCCCTACTTTTCTTTACTCTTCATTATTAGAAATAAATCTTATGAAGCAGATAAAAGTATTACAATTAATCCCTCCTGAATGGAGACAGTATGTACTATTCTTTTCAATACAAGAGAAACTGGCTTTGACTAGAGTGGCAACAACTGGCAAACTGATTTTATAGTTTTGATTTATTGAATATTAGGAAATAGACTTTTTTAATAACAACTCCATTTAAGTATTCATTAAAATGGAATTAGTACAAGCAGGGCCAGATTCTGATATCCATATTCTTGTCAGACAGCATTTTATTACAGAAAAGTCTCACTGACATCAGTGGGATTACTTGTAAAAGACCATTCAGCATGAGTGAGAACACAGAGCTAGATCCTAACAGGGTACAGAGGACTACAGAGGTTTTAGGTACTCCTCCCTGACCCCAAAAGCGCCCCACGTACCCTTCAGCAATGGCTGGAGCAGTATGTAATTGTGTGCCTGAGGCACCTCATCTACGGTGGTGTGCATCAGCTCCTGGATCTCACCAACAGGAATACGTGACTCACCTTGTCCCTGTCCCAGGTATACGGGACATGAAATATATATCTTCATCCTCACAAAGGAAATGATTCCCAAAGGTTGATTATTTTGCTTTAGACCTTATGCTAAAGATATTTATCTTTATAGTTCTTTCAGTTTGAGCAAGTCTGACCTGAAGAATGTATAGCACATGTTGCCATAAAAGAGCTCTACAAAGATGGATTCTGATTTATAACAAAAATCACTCAGAAGGAAAAAAAGTAGGGGGCTGTAGTAACGGATCTTATTAAGGATCAAGGCTGCATACTCTATTTCTCTACATTACACAGCAGAAGACAAGATCATCTTGCATTTTTGTTTTGTACACTACTGATTTAAATATATATATAAACAAATTCCAGTAAACTCCTGTGATGGCGCAGGGTAAAGAGAACTGGCTTAGCTATAAATACTGTTGATAGTTAGAAAAAGCATATTGATTTTTCCATACATAACCCAAAATGTCTCTCGAACTCTGAGTTCTAGCACCTGTACTATCTTTCTTTATTCAGTAATCTCTGTAACGAGCAGGGGAGGAGACTGAGAAATTTGACCTTTATACATAAAGCAATGATGTATGAGCAAATGGTGAATATCCTCATTTATCTTTCATTCAAAATTATTTGGCAACTAATTTAGGAAAATAATCTTTAGTGTATAAGTTGTACTTTTATATTTTCATTACATACACAGGTCATATGTGGAATATACTTCTACTTCTTGATTGGGTGAACATAGTTAGAATCCAGTCCTGACAGCAAATACTTCACAGTCTATTCAGTGAACATACAGCCCTTCTTCCTCTAAAAGGCTGCTGTTTCTGCAGAATTCCTTAGCAGAAAACTCATTTGCCAACAGAAAAACAAATATGGTCAAAGACAATTTGTTTAATACTTCTTTAAAATCTCAAAATAATGGTCTATTTTTGTTTGTAAGTATAATTAGTAAACAGACTACTTACTATTGTTTAACTTTGGTTTAAAAACTAGCCAACACTAAAGGTTTCTATTGTATAGTTCTCGAAGGTCAGACTTGAAAGCTTAAACTTCAGGTTCTGCTGAGATAAAGGCACTGTGCTTTGCAAAGTTATGCTATTATCCCTGGTTATAATCTTCACTGACTGCAGAAATAATTGCTTTCCTTAAACAAAAAGGAAGTCTGATTCTAATTTGCTATCTAGATCTACATTCTTATATTCTTTTTATAGATTTTTGAACAAGTTATCACTGGAATCTTCCTTCACTCAAACATAAGTGAAAGTTTTATCTTACTTCAGATATCACAAAAATAATTTATGACTAAGGAAACAAAACCTTTTGTCTCACAATATATTTCTTTGCGACAGCTGTGGTATTTCACTGAAAGCACAAAAGCTGTGATGGTCTGGACTGCAATCAACCATTTTTAATAGGAAATTTTTACAGACTTTTAATAAGATCTCCTAACATAATTTATGGGGAGAGGTTTTGAAGTGAAGAGGCATTGTTTGGCAAAGTGTTCTTCCTCTAATCTCAGGAAATTTAAATAATCGAGCGCTCATTTCCTCTAAACTTAGGATTTCTCCTAAAAAAATGGTTAAGAAAAACACCTGCTACACTAGCAGCAAAATAAGTGTATCTAGAATCCAAACAAAACACATTTCTAAAGGCTTTTCAAAGGCAAAATGCTTCATGTCAGAATCCAATATTATTAATAAAAATGCAATATTGAATTTTGTTTCTTAAATTCAGAATATTTAAAAAATATTTTGGATGGAGATAGCATGCTGGTCAGGATAACTGCAGGTATTTTTTTTAAATGGATACAGTTGGAGGAATTAAAATAAGTGGGCAAATGTGGAGAATTTACAAACAGTTTATAAGAAAACCAGATAAGCACCCAAAACTTACTATACTTACTGAAGTTATCCAGAGTTCCTCTGACTACAGAACTTGGCTGGAAGAGTAAGGACAACAGGCTTCCCCCTGAGATCTCTGATATGTCTTGGAAGAAGAGACTCAAAGGGTATTTCAGCACTTTCCCTTTAGTCCCAGCCAGAACTAGGAAAAAAGAACAGAAACATAAGTAGGAAGCACATTTCTATACATCAATAAAGCTAATCAAAGCTCCTGAATATGAAACAGATTTAGTTTGGCTGATTGGGATTTTGGATGAAGTTTTGAATTATTTTTCACCCTTCCTGAGTAACTCATTGTCCGTAATTCTGACTTAAAGTAATAGCTGACCTAACAGTATTCCCCCAGTCTAGGCTGGTTAGAACATCTCTCCCAAAGCAGAAAAAAAGAAAGGAAAAACTTTTAAAGGAAGGACTCACGAACAGCTCAGCTACAGTCACACTACCCGGGATTTGTCCAGGTCACTGTGTGCCAAAGACCTCAAGAGGGCACTCAGCACAAAACGTACTGCATTACAGGGATGAAAGGGGTCCACAATTATGTCAATGGCCAGTTTTCACAGAAGGCAGTTATACTTACCCAGTTTTCCAGAGAGCCAACTCAGCTTTCATCTCATCACTACAGATAGAGAACTGTAAAAAAAAGAAGAAAAAGGAATCCTAAAGAGGGAAAAATATGCCATCATAGAGTCTGTACTTCTTTTCTGTATTGAAGATGATCTGTTTCATCAATGCTTTTAACAAAAGAGGATCAGTTTCTAGAGTCAACCCTAAACCCTTTATTTTCAAAAGCTGTCTGTTGATTTCAGTGAGCTATTGCCTCCATAAAGACTGCTTTTTAAGATGTGTCACCTGAAGAACTTTGTTTTCTTCAGTCACTACGGTCAAAGCATGCAGGACTGAATATCACTTCTTTAGGCTCGATT
>NW_009199171.1:0-3328 GCF_000690835.1 Fulmarus glacialis | reverse complement strand
CTGGTTCCCCTACAGAAACAAAACAAAACAGTTTACAGTGGGTACCAGTCAAAATTAATCTCTTCCCTTCAGCAGCCAAGACTTACTTGGATCTTTCTTTCTCCATGTGTATGCATACATACATACACACACAGACATACACATAGTTCCCAAAATTGTAGTGACCTCCTTTGTATTCCTGCTCTGGCCCATCCCTGAGGCGCTGCTCCCAGCCCACGCTGCAGACCTGCCTGCTCCAGGGCACTGGCTGGCTGAGGTTCCCCAGCCCTGGTGCACCGATCAGGGCAGGGACGTCTGGCTCCCTAGGCAGAGCTTTAACCCCATCCACGCCCCGGTTCTGAACTGGCTTCACAAACTGCAGCCAGGACTACAAACAACTGCCTCGTTTCCACAGAGATATCATTATTCCAATAAAACTGAAACCCTTTCCTCCACTACATCCTCTTTACGTTGGTAGTTTCACAAAACACATACTGCCTCCTTTATATTCAAAGTGACTTCCTGATGCACAAGTTCAAATCCCAGCTATCATCTATCATCTTAATTCTTCTGGGACAAATAAAGTATCATGCAACATACCATATGTGGATATTTCAGCAGAGCTCTTTAGAGCCATGTCCTGTCCACCCAGTGTGATCCATGGTTATTTTATTTTTGTATATTTAGAATAATACATAACAAACCTCCATCCGGGTGCACTACCTAAACAAAAAATAGACACTGAGGTTGGGAGTCAATTCCCTATGTGACTTGGGCCATTTATATACCCTGGGGCATCTGAGATATCTGCAGAGGAATCTCAGACACAGCACGTGATCTGTAGGAGACTCACGGCAGCTTGTAGCCATGCACGATACCCCAGAACGCAACCTGGCACTAGGCAAGTACTTCAGCACCTGAAGTGTCTCCTAAAGATCTGTGCAAATCAAATGTATGATGCATCCCTATTCCCCCAGTGTGCTGGATGCCAAGTTACCTTTATTCTCACAGGACTGTATTAAGCAGTACTAGATGAAACTCATCTGCACTTTAAAAATGCTGTAAAAATCAGATCCCATTCCAGAGCAGGCACACAAAGGAGAGACCTACCTCTATGCCTACCTATAACTTCCAGAATGCTGACCCATGAAATACAAAATACACACAAGACTATCAATCAGACAGTATTAAAATACTCTGTTTAAAAACACTTTCAGTAAAGATACCTCATCAGTTAAAGTAGGGATATTATTTCAAACTTGAATAAATTAACTAGCCAGGATTTGGATGATAGAAAAATTAACCATTATTCAGAAGTAATCCAGGCACGTAGATGATCAAAACTAATTTGAGTCATGAGTGTGGGCTTTTGTCAGGTTCATTGTGCTCAGCGCTGTGGAAACTCAGAAGCAGATGCTACGCCTGCTCGGGTTATTAGACTCAATAACTAAGTCTAGTCATTATTTAGTCAGGTTTGTAGGTGAAAAAAAAAGAAAAAAAGGAGATTTGTGTACAGCAGTCTTACTAACTTAGAGAATTTAGGTAAGTTTTTAAAAGATGCTTTTACCTCTGTGAATTATGGTGGGTGTAATGATAATAAGGTGATGTGACTAATAATTAATTCAACCTTTATTGATAAAAGGTTGAAACTACTAGTGCTTTCAATACCTTCTACATATTTCAGTATCTTCTACACATTTTAATAAAACCTATATTAGAAACATTTCCCAAAATGTTTGGTGATCTGAAACAAAACCAGGTTATGGATAGAATCATGCTATGTGTGTGACTTGTGATACAAATGTGTAAAACTCAGAGTATAGAGCCAAGAGATGTAAAGGCTGTCCTGGAAGCTCACAATATTCCCCCAAACCTCGGATTGTGACTTTAATTCCTGCAAATTGCCCAGTAATTCCACAGCAGAATTAAGTTTTTTCAGCTTTTGCAGAAGGGGAGGACTTCCCACTCCCCAGCCAACGAAGCTGAATTCATCAAGATTTGTTTTACTGAGGAATGAAAAATTTTCATAAGGAATTTCCAGACAACAAAAATAGCATCTGCTATTTTTTAAGCACAGCAACTGTCTGGAGTGGCATTCTTTAGTCTATATATTCCATCAGTTCATTATCAGTTGCCAGTTTTTCCTAATTACCTTCCAATATATTGGCAAACCTCTTTGAAAACTCCAAGGCTACTATTAATATTCAATGAGTCTCCAAAGTTTGTGTAAATGATTTCTCAACACAAAGCACTGTGAACACCAAATATTGCTGTTAAGCCCCCTTTTTATTTGTGTTTCCATATTTATTGCTAAAATCTCATTTGTAAAACTGGGGTTAAATGAGTGTTTCACTGACAGCAGAGCAACGGCTCTTTTTGCTAAACAGTGTCAACACTGGAAGGCACTCAGTGTTATGATCAATGAATCAATATAGCTTTTTTCATACTGCAGATTATTTATTTAAACTCTTGACGCATAAAACACTACCTCCAGTCCCGGTGAACGATATCTCATTTAGTTATTTTACATCAGGGACAAGTCTTTACAAAACACTGTACCATCAAGATGATTCACACGTTCTAATGTAAACAACACAAAATACAGCGCTGTAGTACCAGCCTCAACTTTCACATTAGCAGAGTAATCATCTCAGCTCTCTTTTCCTGGCACTTCAAAACCCCATTACTGGTTGTCAGACTGTATTTCTCCAAAGAAATATTTATCTTGAATTAGTCAACGATTTTTAGAGTAATAAAAAGCTCTTAATTACTATCTAGCCAGTACTGTTATGCAGCAATAAGAGGCCATCACAAAGCCTTCTCTCAAAACCCTCCAGTTCTTATTAGGTAAGTCTTTAGAAAATATTTAACCCAAATAATTGTGAACCTGTCTAAATTTCTGTATCCAGTGACCACCTAGCATAAGCCAGAGAAATAAAAGTTTGCTTGTGGTTTTCTTTTTCCCTCTACTTCTTTTTCTCGGCTTTCATTTTAGCCTTTGAAATATTGGAAAAGTCAAGCTATGTTCCTGTGGGTCTGCCAGAGCTGTTGAATTGGAAATTTCTTACTCTCTAGCTGAAAAAATGTGCAATACATTGGTAAAACCAAGTCATTGTTTGTTACTTCTAACTGGAGTATGAGCTAAGGTGGTAAGTATTAAGACAACCTAAGCAACAGGTTACTAGCTTCAGAGGTGTCTACCTCTGACCGGGTTTCACTCCCAACATACCTGAACTAAGTCTGTTACTTTAACTCTTCCAGGAAAAAGGACAGAACTTACACTTTTAAGAGGGGGAGAGGGAGCAGTAGAAAATACTCTCTTTAGGTGAAGGGAGAAAAAAAATCTCAC
>NW_009199170.1:0-3114 GCF_000690835.1 Fulmarus glacialis | reverse complement strand
GTCTTTTCCAACCTTAATGATTCTATCATATTGTCATAAGCCCTTTATTGAAGTTGTGTAAAGATGAAAGGATGTTCATTTTAGGCTATACTTTATAAAACCCTTTGTATTTTTGGTCCTAGTTTCAAGATCTTTAAGATTTGTATGGCAGTAATGTCCAGTGCTGGCAGCATATAGTGACGCACAAGCAGGCCACCTCACCTAAGCAAAATGCCTAATCACAGTTCTGAATTCTGCAGTTAGTCACCCTGTGGCACCTGGGTCATGTTTTAAGAATGTGCACATCAGTGCAGAGTTTACTTCTGGATATCAGAGCTGCATTTATGTTCTTACTGAGCAGAAAGATGTGAAATACTAATTGCAAGGGCATTCCAGTCATACGATATTTGTAGCACAACCTTGCATATACAAACTTTTATATTTTAATATTTTGAAGATGCAAAGTAGAAGATTTATCCACCCTGTTCCCTAGAAGAACACTATTCTTACATTCAAAAACTATGTTAACTTAACTAACATATGAAGGTATGTTTTGGTAACTTATCAATCCTGAAATAGTTAACTTCTGGGGATTTTAGCATTTCTTTTTACATTACATTATACCTAGTTATTATTAGAGCAGATGGGAACATACTGAGGGGGCAGCTGCATGCCACAGCACATCTTGTGGTCCTATTTACTTAATAATCCAGACTTGGGACCCATCTGGACCTCCTGGAGCTACACATTACAGTCTATGTCCCCAGATTTATTTCCTCTTTACATGTTGTAAGGGAGGACAGGAGATGGTACGTGCCTTGTTCTCACCCAGCATGGAGTTAAGATAGGACTGAATCACCCATCTAGACCCAGTCGCTGAGAAAGATTTCCAGATCTCAAAGTTTAGACACCAAGTCCACAGCTTATCTGTAAAATATTAGTCATATGGAAAGAATATTTTCTGATATTTTCTACCGTCTTTTTTTTGGCCTCAATATCCTGAGATATCCTACATGTAACAAATGCACGAAACTTAAGAACTGAATTCAGACCTGGTAATTTATTCTCAGCACTTTGCGTTTCACTTAGATTTGAAAATGACAAGCTGTTGGTCCAATTTTTGTCAACATGTTTTTAATTAGTTCTGAATTTATGACAATTAAAGCTCACAGTTGCTTTTAAAATGAAGTTACTGAATTTGCCTTAATTTGTTTTCATTGCTCAGCAATGTGTGCATTTTAATTCACCATGGAAATATTCCATCCTCTCCGTTTTCTGGAGGGAAGGCACTACCATCAGTGCTATCATCATTTTTTTCCTGTGAAACTTATTGACTAGAAAATAGACTGAAAACAACTCTTGGGAATGCTGGCCATGGTCCACATTTGACTGGCTCCATCTGTGTCTCAGCTGACTCAAAGACCCCAATACATTCCAAAAATTTGTAAAAAAAAAAAAAAAAAAGAAACAAGAAATATTGCACCATATCACTGATTTTGTATTACTTGTGTCTGCAGCTGCAGTTCTGCTTTTAGGCAAATCACATCTATTATTTCTTATTCTAGGGCTGCAGCACAAAAAAGTAAAAGCTGTAATTCACTTAAAAGATGAGACACTACACAAAAATAAATTAGCACTTCTCAAACTCTTGGGGGCAGGGAGAAGAGGGTTGAAGTATGATTGTTACCCTAATGAAGAAATAATTTTGGCACGTTCTTAGAGCCTTAATAATAAATGACAAAATTCTGTGTATTAGAAAAGCAAGGTTCGACCTCATATGCCTCAACCACATTTCTTCTCTCTTGCTTTCATTTTCCAGCAGGAAAGTCATTTTCTCTTCACAGGTCCTCTGTGAATTCGTATTGTTCATGCACCATTTCTTCCGCAAATGGCTGTAGACTGATCTATACTTTTATGAGTATCTGCAGACTACATGTCTTAATCTGAGATCGCAGCAGAATTTTCTTCCAGTAGAGCACTTTAAAGAAAATCCGTAACAGCAGTTGAAATTTATAATAGAGAACATGGAAGTCTAGTAACAGAGGTACACTATGACAACCTGTTTTCTACTTAAGCTAACATGTGTCTACTAAAAAAAAAAAAAAAAAAATCTACCAAGACCATTTCTTTTGTACAATTCTAAATTCAGTTTGGTTGTGGGACATTTCCTCCCCTTTTTAACTTGTTCTAGTATTTTTTTTTCTTTTAAAGTAACCTTTGTAACAGTAAAACAAGAACTAAACAACACTCTTAAAAGAATTCAGATATTAGCAAAAATAACATTTTATGATAGGCTATTGCTGTTCTAGTTTAACTATATTAAAGTAAAAAACATCCTTGCTCTAATAGCTAATTAAAATTACTAAATAGAGAAAGCTGAATGAATTCTCTAGAGCCCAACTGTATCTCCATGCTTTAAAAAAAACATTACCATAAGTGAATACCTAACAAATTATGGGAAAAAATTCAAATTTAAATGTAACATCTGTTGCTTACTTTTCACAGTATATGTTCAAGTAAGTTAGATATAATTTTTTCTTTTTTTGCACAAGTAGATTCAGTGTCATTGTTCCCTGCCCACTTTATGCTGGTTAAAGGTTAACTCTATTACTAAGACGACTATGTGTCTCAGGTGCTATATGTATTCTATTTACACTAAAATCACAGGATTTAAGAATCTTTGTTACAAACAAGTCTGTTAACTTCTTATAACTGCATACAGACATGACCCAACACATGAGCAACAGATTCATCTGGTTGCCAAAGATACCAGAAGTTCAATGAACAGTTAGTATTCCTCAGCAAAATTACATTCACTTAACAGCTAGCTTGTAACTGCAGTCCCTAGCAAACACTCATAACCCTTTCCACCCCCCAAACCCTCTAACCATGAAACATACCCATTAAAAAAAAACAAAACAAAAACAAAAAAACCATACCCGTACCCATTCCTTTCCTGCTAGGGATCTCATTCGCATATTATAGGCTTAGCAGGGCCTCTGTAATTGACTTGTAATTAAATCCTAACAATAAAAGGTGTTAACATCAATTTTCTTTAAATTTTCCCTTTTGTGCTTGTATACAGAAACATAATAGTTCCCCCCTCTGTCCTCCTCCCCCCCCTTCTCCTCCCCC
>NW_009199169.1:0-2511 GCF_000690835.1 Fulmarus glacialis | reverse complement strand
TCCATGACCTTCCCCGGCACCGAGGTCAGACTCACACTCCTATAAATTCTCTCTCTGAAGAAAGAAAATTTACTGAAGTGAATGCTCCAAAAATAATAATCCTAACCTAAAAAATTTGGACTTCACTTTGCTCACAGAAGTTACTGTAACTGATGAGAAAACACTTTTCTGAACCAGGTTCCTATTTTACAATCTGGCGCTGTTAGCAAAGTACCAAAAATAAGTGAACAATTTTTAATAGCAAAAGCTAATAAGCATTTGTTACAAATCAAGTAGCAGTGGAAGATCAAATAAAGCATGGGAAGCAACCAATACTTTGAAACTAATACATTCTTTTTTGCTAGGTATGGATGTGAGAGTTAGTACTCTAAATTTTAAAAAAGAGAAAAAAAAAAGGAGTAGATGTTCAGACTGGGCATACAAGTGTGACCCACACTCCATGAATGATACCTCACCCTTGGTAAATAGCGTCATTTTTATGTATATCTTTACTCAGATGTGTTGACTTGTTCTGGAATTATTACAAACAAACAAACAATAAATCATAGCACATGCAGTTCAAGTAGATTGGATGGTCTGTCTCTGTGCCTATACTTCAACTGGAAAATGTCAGTCCCAAGACAACAAATCTGCTTATGGAAACATACTGAGTCAGGTTTGCGTTTTGGGTTTTTTTCTGAAAATTTCTTAAAGCTATGGTGGATTATTTTATTTTATTGTATTTTTTAAGTGAGCAAGACATCAACATATAGGTTGTTAGGTCAATTACCTAGAAGACCAGTATTTTAAGCTCCTCTGTATCCTGATCTGAACTTGACTTCTTTCACTTGCCAGGTTAAGTGGTAACCATCAGGCTGTTGTCTGTTGAAGCTAATTGTGCAGCAGTATCTATGTATAGATACTGGAATTGGTCTGAAAGGGGCAGGCATACAAAATTTAGAAAGTTTTAATGTTGCCCCTAGAAGAAAATTAGGCTGGATTATTAGCCAGATCTTACTACGACCTTTTCTATCATTTGCTCTTGTTAAAGACTATAGTACGGCTCATTTTCCACATTCCTCTTTCAGTATAAGCTTTCATCCTTCCGAAAGGATACAATATGATGTTTAGTTTTTGATTCACACAGCATATTTTGAGCAGTATGTCTAATAAAGACATACAGTCTCCAGGTCATCTGGTCTATTTTGATAGTGGTAGTCCATTAAATTGATGCTGAGAGAATCTGTGCCATTGGGACTCTTTTCTATTCCTAAGCAGGGATTTAGTACCTGCTGACAATTTTTCTGTTAATTAAGATCCATATCTAAGCCTGAATGAACTGTTAACAGAGAACTGCTTACTCAGTATGAGGAGCGAAATGGAAAAGAAGAGAAAGAAAAAGAATACTGTTACATCAAAGCAAACTGTAAACATAAGAAAAGGATTTAAACAGTTTTTTCATTGGATGTTTTTATCTGATTAGAACTGCAGTTTTGTTTAAAATATGAAAAAAAGGAAATAAGCAAATCTGCTTGTATTAAACATGCTCAGACAGAAATATTTGCCTTCCAGCACCCAAAAAGGTAACTCTGAATGCTCAAAAGCTGACCTCCTTTCTTTTGTCACATCGATTAGAAATTTGGTGCATTTAGATTAAAAAAAAAAAAAAAAAAAGAATGGACAAATATTTATTAACATTTCAGTGGGATGACATGAAACTGACCTATCTGGACCTTTCATTTGTTTCAGTGTAAGAATTCTGTTCATATCTTCTTTTGAATATTTTTGTGATTAATTTAGATGTGGATAAGTTTGAAAAAATATAATTGGGCTTTTTAATAGGTTTTCAGATAGTGTTGAGGCTCTCAACTCTTATTGGAACTGTCTGATTTGATTGTATGAAACAAAATAATTTCCGACTAATGGCTTCTAAAGGCAGATGCTGCCATCAGGGGAAGAATAGTAGGACCCATGTGACAAAAATTGTTCATTATGCTTATACTGTGGTGCAGCTGTCTTCAAGTCCTGGATCAGATCTTGTCTGTTCTCAGGCATCTGTACTCCTCTGCTCAAGTGTTACAGCTTCAAGATTCAGTTGACTCCTCTGGCAGACCAGAGGCAGAATATGATGCAACATGCAAGGAGGGAGTTTATGTTCAAGTACAGGCTTGATCCTCCCAATCCAATGGTACAAATACAATGCCGCATTGCACCCAGGGACCAGACACACTGTCCTTAGTGCTCAGTAGTGTTTTCAAAGAAGTGGCTCCAATCTTTCAGGTATTCTCTCTTGCAAAAGAGGTCAGAGACAAAAAAAGGAATGAAAAAAAAAAAAAAGAGAAGCCTGCACCAGTTATTTTTTAGAAAAGGAGAAAAAATATCTCAAAGTAATGAATATTTTTTAATTATCTATTAAGAAATGCAGGAAAATCTATTTTTCTCCTCCTCTCATTCATTCTTCCACAGTGACCATTTTCTCTTGCAAAACAGCTCTGTTGGGGGGGCAGGCCCCCCCCCTCCAGGCTCTAGAGG
>NW_009199168.1:813-1257 GCF_000690835.1 Fulmarus glacialis | reverse complement strand
GGGAAGAGGGTCACCAGTGCCGAGGGGAGCTCGCAAATCCAGGGAGCCCAGCTCCTTGCCCCCCGGCACGGCTCTGCACCCCGGTGCTCCCTGGTCCAAAATCGCCTCCTTGGGCTGAGATTGGAAGAAAAGCATCGTTCTTACTGAAATTAAGGAGGCAACAGGGCAAGCACAAATAGCATTTACATATTCAAGCGCCTTAATTCTATTTTAGCACCTCTTTGGCTATTTTTGTCACAGCAGAAACACAACAGGAGGACAAGGCCAGAGAAAGGGCAAGGAACGAGCTCAAAATGTGGGGCAGAGGCAGAAAAAATAAATCCCAACCAGGGCACAGCTTTTGGGAGGAGCTGGCAGAGCAAACCCCAAAAATGCCCCTCGCTCCCCCCAGGGCTCTGCCTGCCCCCGCCCCAGCGCTGTCACCTGCTTGTGGCAGGGGGCTCT
>NW_009199168.1:342-694 GCF_000690835.1 Fulmarus glacialis | reverse complement strand
CGTAAATAATCACAACCTGCCAAGGAACTGGGGGGGGGGACAAAGGGACGTGAGTGCCACCAGGCGCCCTGTCCTGCATGCAGCTGGGGGGAGTGGAGCGAGCCGGGGCCGTGAGGATGGGATGGTCCCTGCCACCCCTGGGGCAAAAGTGCTCTCCCTTCACCATCTGGCTGGGAAATGCAGTGGGACCCTGGGATCTCCAGGCACAGGGGGGATATTTTGGGGTGAGGGCAGCCCCCCGTAGCCGGAGGGAATTAGCCGGGGCTGGCTCAGCAGCATCCTTGCCTGTTGCCAGGACAACGGGATGTGATGGAGCCATCTCCATCACGGCGATCACAGGCGCAGGGAGATG
>NW_009199168.1:0-211 GCF_000690835.1 Fulmarus glacialis | reverse complement strand
TGCTGGGGAAGCCCCCCCCCAGGCTGGGGTCCACATGAGCCCCTCAGAGAGCCCCCAAGGGCTGCCTGCACCATGCCGAGCCCAGCCTGGTGGGTCCCACATGGATGGGGACATGGTGCCATGGCACGGGGCACTGCAGGGGCACAGGGAAAGCGGGATGGAGCAGGGAGCCCATGGGGACCAACCTCAGATCCCTGGGGAACAGACACGG
>NW_009199167.1:1706-2009 GCF_000690835.1 Fulmarus glacialis | reverse complement strand
CAGCCCCTTGGGCACCTCAGTGTGCCTGCCACAGGGTGTACAGACAATCAGCCCCTTGGGCACCTCAGTGTGCCTGCCACAGGGTGTACAGACAATCACTGCAATCAAGAACAGAGACAAGTACACACTGACAGGGAGTTGTCTCTCACACAGTGCACAACCCCTGCAGTTTCCTAATAGTCAGGGCCTCAGTGCCTTCAACGCTGAAGCTCAGAAAGCAGCCTTCACTGCACAGCTTAGGCTCACAAGACCCAAGGAGACCTCACCATCTTCTTTCTGTGACAAACTTTGGCAACAGGAAGG
>NW_009199167.1:898-1687 GCF_000690835.1 Fulmarus glacialis | reverse complement strand
GGGGCACCTGGAGTTGAACCAGGGACCTCTTGATCTGCAGTCAAATGCTCTACCACTGAGCTATACCCCCCTGGGTCAGCACTCATACAAGGAGCAATAAAAAACTTAATATATAGCTCGGGTTTTACATCCACTGCTTAGATTGTTCTACATGACAGCACCCTCTTTTCCATGCTAACATACAAGCAAAATTCTGCACAGAAAGTTACTGCAGACAATCTGGAGAGAAATACACACAGGCAGGGTCTAATCACGCACACAAACTTGATCCCCAGCAGTCTCCTCATTGATCAAAACAACTACTGCTAGGGCCAAGCCACAAACATCATGTCTTTCTTCATCACTGACAGCGATGCTGATTTTAGCAGGAGGTGTTTAGTCGAGTGCTCAGTATCTTGAGCACTGAAGTTCAGAGACCTGCCTTCTGTGCACAGCACAAGCACAGTGGATCTAAAAGTGAGGGATGCTCCTCATAGTTTTTCCTGGAAAAAGCACAAGCCAAACGGGGCACCTGGAGTTGAACCAGGGACCTCTTGATCTGCAGTCAAATGCTCTACCACTGAGCTATACCCCCTGGCTTAGCACCTTCACAAGGCGATTTTAAAAACGTTTCCATAGAGAGACAACTTTCTGTGTCCACTGCTTACACTCTTACTTCACAGCCCCTTGGGCACCTCAGTGTGCCTGCTACAGGGTGTACAGACAAACACTGCAATCAAGAACAGAGACAAGTACACACTGACAGGGAGTTGTCTCTCACACAGTGCACAACCCCTGCAGTTTCCTAAT
>NW_009199167.1:0-688 GCF_000690835.1 Fulmarus glacialis | reverse complement strand
AAAGAGGGGGCACCTGGAGTTGAACCAGGGACCTCTTGATCTGCAGTCAAATGCTCTACCACTGAGCTATACCCCCTTGGATTAACACCTTCACAAGGCGATTTTAAAAACGTTTCCATAGAGAGACAAGTTTTCTATGTCCACTGCTTAAGACTCTTTACTTCACAGCCCCCTGGGCACCTCAGTGTGCCTGCCAAAGGATGTACAGAGAATTACTACAGACAATCAAGAACAGAGACAAGTACACACAGACAGGGAGTTATGTCTCACACAGTGCACAACCCCTGCAGTTTCCTAATAGTCAGGGCCTCAGTACCTTCAACGCTGAAAAGCAGCTTTCACCGCACAGCTCAAGCTCACAAGACCCAAGGAGACCTCGCCATCTTCTTTCTGTGACAAACTTTGCCAAAAGGAAGGTCTGAAGGAGAAGAAAAGAGGGGGCACCTGGAGTTGAACCAGGGACCTCTTGATCTGCAGTCAAATGCTCTACCACTGAGCTATACCCCCTGCCTGCTGCACACCTGCCCAGCAGAAACCTCCTGCTAATCACTATCACAGCCAAGCTCTGCAAATTAATCCCAGGACAAAAAGCATGAAATACTCATCTCTTTCCTCACAAACGCCCCACTGACAGTCCTCTTCTCTTGTGGGAATCTACTTCTTTACCTCTGGCCAGCACCCGATCAAA
>NW_009199166.1:33240-38538 GCF_000690835.1 Fulmarus glacialis | reverse complement strand
AAAAGCATTGACATTCCAGATACGATTTATTAAATAGTTCAGTAAAGTTCAGCAGAATTACAAAAGACATGGGGAGGCAAGGGTTAACTTTAGGCTGTTAATTTTGGTGCCTTAGAGTCAAAATCCCTATATAGTCATTGGAGGAACTGAACCAGAGCAAAGGGTTATTCAGAGGATCTAGGCTATGAGCCTGGAGCTTTCTCCATTCGCTATGCAAGACGTGTAAGACAGACGGCGAGTATCACTTTGTGTCAATACTCTCTACAGCATGTGTATGCTTTTGTTGGTTGAAAGTGTGTGTGTGTGTGTGTAAAAAGAAAAAGCGACCCAGGCACTTATAAGTTTACATCAAATAATGCATCATCAACATTTGCAATGAAGAAGTTGTTCACCTGCTGTGTAGATGAAGGCAGTAGCAAACATAAAAAATAACTGGTTTTGATCTGTTTGGAAATACTGTTATCCTTACGAGATAGTGTAAAGCTGTTTCTGTAAATATTTGAATAGTGTCTGAATCCAGTGGCTCTTCCAGCTCCTAACTCCAGTTCTGACCTAATTGGGTAGAAGGCTTACACATGCCCAGGAAGAGGCAGACAGAAATGTCAGGTCTGGAAGTACTGTATGTTTCCCTTGTCACACATCAGAGACTGCAGCAAAGGGAGGTTAGGCAAAATGCCCAAAGTCAAGGAGAGTGAGACATAAATAGGAACTGAAATGGGGGTAAACACTCACTTGTTAGCTTGCTGAAAGCTAACTTCCTTATGTTCCCTGTCATTAGCCTTACCGGGCTAAAGGTATCGTTTTTCAACATAAATATCTCTTACTCCTTTCACCAAAACACAAGGCTTCATTTAAAATTACAGATTCTGTTTTGCTCTGAGAGACACAGGTCCAGTGGTAGAAGTAGAAAGAATAAAGGTCACAGGAGACATAATTAGAAATCATGTGTCAGCTATGTAGGGTAGTGTCATTATCCCAGTTTCACTAGGGAAGGAAGGAAGCAGCAGGAACAGCTTTAACAGGTAAGGTAGAGAGTCTTCAGTGCAGCTACAGTGAGAAAGAACAGTGCAGTTACCATCAATAAAAATGTCTTGGCAAATGAAGATGCAAAATTCTCAAAAGGCTCAATAAGAAAGTTTCACCCAAAGGACATTATGGAAGAAGATATCAAGATGCTAACTTTGGCATTACGTTTATACCAAACAAGCAAAATTTTACTTTTAGTCCTCAAAAACAAAGTAAATAAGATAAGAGTTATCACAGCATATATCATGATTGAGTTCATTCCTTAAATAACATCTACAATAACCAGGAAATATATTCAGATAAATGTAAAAAGATGACACCTAAAGAAATCTTTAAGAATGGTCTGTAATAGGGAAGAAACACATAAATAAAAAGGAAAATAAGAAGTACTCTCATTGGCCAAGTTTTCCTGAGACCATACTGCATATAGTACATTGACTCATAAACTTTCAGATTATGTACCAAATTTGATGTTTCATCCTTTACAAGATGAAACAAATCAAAGCAAACAAAATTTCAGTAGCTTCAGGTAGTGGTGCATTTTACCCAGAAGAAAGAATGCAACAGAGATGCCCTATAAGTATGACTTTATTACACAGTCAAATATTTGTAGATGTGTTTGAAGTAAAAAATACCCATGAAATTTAGTCACGGAAGTTCTAGCATAAGTGTGCTATCATAAGAATTCATCTTTTTCATTAAAAGCCTACTCAGAAGCATCTTCAGCCCTAACGTGGCTCTGTATCTACGGGCTTATTGCATTAACTCAAGTCACTGTTGTAATAAGCATCCAGTTTAGTCTCTATAAATTCTGACACTGACTTAAACTGTGAAGAATTTTTGTCACATTAAAACAGAAAATCTACTATTAATCACCAGATTATGCAAAATTATGTCCATGGAAATATTTCCATAGTTTAGCAAGCAAATCATCAATGGAAATTGCATGAAACTGAGATGAATATCATATCCAAACTGTTTAATATTTATTACTAAATTTAATATTTACTTACTAAAATTTCCATTATAAACGCTTATAAATAACAGATTATGTGGAAGTGCAAATATGAGCACTGTTATTGTGAAGATACATCTTGTTTTCTATGTTTTATAAAAGTGTTTCCAGTGAAGTGTTGTCGTAGTTTAACCCCAGCCGGCAACTAAGCCCCACACAGCCGCTTGCTCACTCCCCCGCGGTGGGATGGGGGAGAGAATCAGAAGAGTAAAAGTGAGAAAACTGAGATAAAGGGTTGAGATAAAGACAGTTTAATAGGGAAAGCAAAAGCCGCACACACCAGCAAAGCAAAACAAAGAATTCATTCACCACTTCCCATCGGCAGGCAGGTGTTCAGCCACCTCCAGGAAAGCAGGGCTCCATCACGCGTAACGGTTACTTGGGAAGGCAAACGCCATCATTCCGAGCATCCCCCCTTCCTTCTTCTTCCACCAGCTTTATATGCTGAGCATGATGTCATATGGTACGGAATACCCCATTGGCCAGTTTGGGTCAGCTGTCCTGGCTATGCTCCCTCCCAGCTTCTTGTGCACCTGGCAGAGCATGGGAAGCTGAAAAGTCATTGACCAGCGTAAACACTACTTAGCAGCAACTAAAACATCAGTGTGTTATCAACATTATTCTCATACTGAATCCAAAACACAGCACTATACCAGCTACTAAGAAGAAAATTAACGCTATCCTTGCCAAAACCAGGACAAGTGTTTTGCACAATATTAATTAAAATACAAAACTTAACTGAGCTTCTTTAAGAGAGTAGCTTCAAAGCTATAATACATAATTTTCACCTGTGAAAAAACAATGCTTCTTCTGAATAAGTAGCTACAAATTTGCACATGAATCAGTTGAATTTCAGAAGTACCTCAACAAAACAAATCATTCAAAATGACATCGAAACACTGAAAATTTACTGCAAACAACAAAACTGCATTAAAGGAGACTGGGTGACACATGTCACACTACACATTAGTTAATATACACTCAAAAAAGTCATTTACAACTTGATATTGAAACAAAACTTCCCGTTACAACCAAAGACTGATTCATGCTTTTTTTTTTTCAATAGGAACTTGTGAAAATTCTGAGAGTGATTTTTGTCAGAGTTTTAGATATAAAATCCTTTTTGTAAATCTGAAGTTTTCAATGCATAGAGAAGTCATTTTCTCTCAGTTCTAGCCATACCTCTCTGAAGCCATATTTCTTTTAAAGAATGAGATTTCAGAAAGCCACAGAAACCTGAATAAGTAGGGCAAATGAGAGTTAACCCTAAGCTTAACTATTAACATGAGTTTAATTTTAAATCAACAGTACTTTCTGTTGACTCAAAAAATAATATTATTTGAAAAATAATATATGATTACATGATTGATGTCCGTATTTGGAGCGTATTGTGATGAATGAAAATCCATACTATATTTTATTGAGATAAAGTACTATATTTTCACTTGAATGGTTCAAAAGTTATATGTAATTTTGCAGTATATCAAATACTTCTATATGCAGTCTACAAAGACAAACTTACCCCAGTCTTCTGTTACTTGCTTCTTGTACCCCAATATACCCCATGGTCTTCTCCTGTAATGTGGCATGGCTTACCAGTGAATTAATCTTCAAGCCCTGGTAATTTCTGAGATGCAGGTTACTGGACGTATAGGTTATATAGCAAATATACGGTATTTGTAACAAAGAATATAATTATTGTCAGTAGACTAAATAGTGACTGCACAGTAATTTATAATAAAGAGATATAGTTACTAATGAAATACCAAAATGCCTTAACCTCTACCACAAAACAGAATGTAAGATTTAAAGCTTGTTAAAATTAGATGCTCTGATATATTTTTTTCAAACAGATCTATAATTTGATATTCTCCTGTTAAAGAAAATGAAAGAAGAAAGTGGACTTTTTTTTTCTTTGATGATAAAGAAAGATAACCCTGCGGTCAAATTCAAAGGTTCACTTGAAAAGGTCCCTTTTCCATTCATATCTGGTTTCTTTTTTATATTTTTCTTCTTGGAGGTAATATCAAGCTATAATTTGTTCTTGTACACAGTTTGTAGGTACTTTGATAAAAAGCAGGGGAAAAAACCCAACTCCATTGTTAAGAGCAGCTAAGGTTGCTTTGGAGCAAAAGCAGGTTTGCCACATTTCTGTCCAGAATTTCACATAGGGTATGTAAATATGCTGAATGGTACAAATGCAGCAACCCCTCATTTCACATAGATGGATCAAAACATAGTGGACTTTTGTGCGTGAGCTATAAATTTTACCTACACATATTAATCCCACATGTTCCTGGAATTTCTGAGCATCTAGCTAATTCTAAGCACATACAACCCTTCTATCATGCTTCACTATGCAGGATGGATGAGCCCTCTCTGTCCTTCTAGAAGTTTCCTTTTTTAGTCTCCTCCTCTTTTGTATTCTGTCTATCAGCCCAGCTCTTTTCTGGACCCATTCCAATACTAATTATTTTTTGAAGCTGTATAACTTGAATAATAAGGTCTTAGCAGGCTCTTAAGCAACAATATTGATACTTTCCTATTTCACCTGGAAGCACCTTCCCCAACGTACACAAAAGTAGGTTTATTTTCATAAGTAAAGTTTCAGAAAGAGATTTTCTTGAGCCTTATTTTCATCTTTCACATTCAGGAGTTCCCTATGAATGCATTAATGCTTACAGCCAATTATACAGATTTTTATAACTCAGGAAACATTATGTTCAATAAAGGTACTAAAAAGACTGGAATGCCCAGACTTTGGTACAGCATTTCTCTAATGAACTACAGTGGGCCTTTCTTTCAGCACTTTCCCATTTCCCATTGTTTATTATTATAAGCGTGGTTTTGATAATAAAAGAGCTGTCCCATAGGTTTGATCTCCCAGATATGCTATCATTGTAATGAAACAGTATCTCTTTCTCTCTCCTTCTCGAGTGCCTGTTCCATGTGCTATCAAGTCTGTCCGCTTTTTTTCTACTTTCTTCCAAATTCTTCACTTGGCAGTGGTCCCCCTATGCTGTTCCAAGGTCTTTCTCCCCTTGAGGCTTTACTGTTTCTTGACTAACTACTGTGATAAAGAAAAATGTCCCTGCAGAAATTTGTACACTGGAAGACTAGATGCCTCATAATATCAGACCTAACAAAATGCATCAAAAAATACTGCCTCATAAATGACAAAACATTAGTATGGAAGTGTATGTGGGTCTGTTGTGGTTTAACCCCAGCCACCAACTAAGCCCCCCACAGACGCTCGC
>NW_009199166.1:0-32852 GCF_000690835.1 Fulmarus glacialis | reverse complement strand
GTCACCACTTCCCATTGGCAGGCAGGTGTTCAGCCATCCCCAGGACAGCAGGGCTCCATCACGCGTAACGGTTACTTGGCAAGACAAATGCCATCACTCCAAATATCCCCCCCTTCCTTCTTCTTCCTCCAGCTTTATATGCTGAGCATGACGTCATATGGTATGGAATATCCCTTTGGTCAGTTGGGATCAGCTATCCCAGCTGTCTCCCCTCCCAACATCTTGTGCCCCTCCAGCCTCCTCGCTGGTGGGGTGGGGTGAGGAGCAGAAAAGGTCTTGACTCTGTGTAAGCCCTGCTCAGTAGGAATGAAAACATCCCTGTGTTATCAACACTGTTTTCAGCACAAATCCAAAACATAGCCCCATCCTAGCTACTATGAAGAAAATTAACTCTATCCCAGTCAAAACCAGCACAGGGTCTCTACAAGAAAAAAAAAGAAAATTAAATGTATTTATGCATAGAAATTATAATGTAATATGAAAATAGTGTAACAAAACTTCTACTATTACAGAATTTTGAGTTGAAACAATATTTTTGATACACTTAAACCACAATGCGATAAACTTCCTGACATGGATTATTATCTTACTCATTGACTGTACAGAATTATGCAGGGAGTAGAAGATTACTTTGTGAAAATAAATAAAGGAATGTAATGTATACTGAACCTTTTCATTTTCAACTTGCTTAATTCAAGCAGAAAATATTTGCATCGTGTCAAAATATTCATAATGGAATAACATTTGCTGCAAAATGGAAACATACTACAGGATGATCAATGGGGGAGAAATCAAATAAAAGATTTTTTTTAACTCTCAGTTTCAAGGTGAGAAACTTTCTAAGTAGTCTGTTACTAAATTAGTCATTACGAGAAATCACATGAGAGAATGGCACCTAGTCTGAAAGAGAACAACAGTTTAATGCTCGAAAGATGACCTGTCAGAACAAAGAACAATACACCCGTTTCATAAAAATACCACAGAAAGGAACCGATAGTTTGAAAATTATTGCATTCTAGATGAAAAATAAGGCTGGAAACAAGAAAAACAGAAGGAAATCTTAGTCTCTTAGACAATAAAAGTAGAAAGTAATTTTTTTTTGTAGCAATTACATGATCAATATGCATGACAAGAAAAGCCTACATCATAAATTATCTTTACAACTGTCTCGACTTTCTGTCCTTCTTTCGGCCTGATATACCCCATTTTATATCTATTCCAGAAACTGCAAGGTAGAGGTGTGTGATAGACTGCCTGGTTACATTTAACTTGTTTGGCCCATCCTAGTTGTAAACATCTGACATGTTGGTATCTGTCATGATCAATGGGAGACCATGGAATAGTCTCTCAACAGTCAAAAGTTCCTTTTCTCAGCACAAGCAAGGTTTTGTCTTGGGTCTACAGTGCAGATGAAAAATATCAACAGTTTATTTAGGCAAGCTTTAGAAGGACAAGAGAGAGTTTGCCCTGTGCTTTAAATACCCCTACTTCAGTGAGCAGTGGAAGCTAGGCTGTCATGCCTGAATGAAAACAGATTCCACACTAGCCATGTATGTTTGCTCCTTTTCCAGGATAGGTAGAAATAGTTCAAAATAATCAACCTTCAGAGATGGATTTATGGAAGAGAGACCAGGAGATACAGGCATTGGGTTCCCTCTCTCTCCCTGCCCAGAGTGCAGATGTAGGAACTCCCTGTTTAGCATCCCCGGTTCCCTCCTGCTTCCCAGTCTTTATGTAAAGAGATTAACAGAGTTGATGTGCTGTTAGGTAGGGATGCCTGTCTCTTCCAGCCAGAGAGGCCTCAATATAGTCACATATCTGAGCATGGCTGCAAAATCATGGTGCTGTCATTCACAGCCAGCCTGCAGCCACTTGATTTTTACTAAGAATATAGCCAAATTTTTGTTTCATTAGTTCTACATCCTCTGATAAGCAATGAGTCTCCCAGACCCAAGTGTACACTATAAATCAGCACTGGAAAGACATCACACAAAGCTTCATTAAGAACATAATATTTCTCATACCCTCATAATTAGCTGTAAATTAGCTGTAAAACTTTTACTTAAAACGAAGCATTGCAAATGTTGTAGTACAAACAACTAGGGGTGCACTCTTTAATTGGTGTGTATGTCTGCTTCCACAAACAGAGCATCATTTGGTCTCTGTCTGCTCTTTTATTCTAAGTGACAATTGTAGCAAAAAGAATTTTTCCCCTTGGTTGAGATAGATGATGAGGATTGTTGCTGTTGGAGAACAGTCATATTACAACTGCATAATTAGATCTGACTGAGAATCTCTCCCAGTTTGCCGCATCCTGCTACCTAAAATTCAACCCCTAGAAACAATAATAATAAAGACTTTCAGCTAAAAGGCAGTGTAGACATATGCTTTCCGAGGAGCATCTTCTGCAAACATCATCTATTTCTTACCCACATAGTCCTCTTGTTCCATTTTTTTTTTCCTGGGTGTATTTCAAAACGTCAATTTTCACACAGCCTTAACAGTTTGGCTACTAGCTTGCTAAGTGACTATCTTGTGCCACACATTCCTTTTTTTCTGCTGAGATTATCTGAATACTCTTGCCAATTGTCCTCAAGTTTCTGTAGAACTGTCAATATTAGAAACTCATTTGTTATCCACAGTTAATTAGACATAAGGCAGTTTCATCAGAGACATAGCTTTTCTCTATTTCTTGGCTTTCTCAGTGCAGAGACATGGATAAGCCAAGCTACTAATGTGATTTGAGAACGGTTTCTTTGCATGGAATGCTGTGATATTACAGATGGTGGCATGACATGAAATAACATAATATAACAGCCTTTTACTTTTTTAATAGAATGTTTTCCCCACTGCATTCTCTTTGGTAATTGGCTATACTGAATCTAAAAAGCTCCACTGTATAAACACAATGAATTCATTGGATTTACTGTTTACTAGAACTCAAAAATGAGGCAACCACTGTGAAAGATATTTTAGGATTAGCATCTGTATGCTAGATGGTCCAAATGCTAATGAGGACATTATGTTCATGCAAAATTTCATACTCCGTTATGAGATTTCTGCCTGTGCTATTTGCTAAATTGACTCACAACTCTACCTGCTATACAACATCAGAATGGAGGTTATTTCTCATTAACTCAAAAATTTGACACCCTTCCACACACAAAGCCCTCGTGACTTTTGCAGCACAGGAAAAACTACTACTTTTTTTTTCCTAGAAAGGCACCAGTCAACCAATTAAATGACTACTGATCTCTATGGAGGTGAGATAAAGTTACAGAAATAGGTATTACTGTTTTAATACAAAACAGTATTATATTGTCTGTTCTGAAAAACAGATAGAAACCAAGAAACTCTAGGTTATATACTTCCACCACTGCAATTCTGTTCCACTGGGGCCGGAGATGGATGCCACCTTAGAGAATCACAGGCAGATTTTGAAAGTCAAAAAACTCTTTCAATTAGCAGCAGTGTTGGGTTGACGGTTGGACTCGATGATCTTAGAGGTCTTTTCCAACCTTAATGATTCTATATGTATTTGTATTTTTTAACCAATGCACCCCTATCATCGACATAATTATACCTGTATAAACTTGGCTTATCTTCTTTTAGTTAGCATAGTTAATTTCCTTCCCAAATCAATAAAACCTATATCAGTAATACACTTTTATTCTGATATCCTTGCAACCACACAACGATTGTGAGGGATAAAATGTTGTGGCTTTTTTGTTTTAACCATATACTTAAACTTCAGTGAGAATACAAGTTTATTCAGGTACCAGTAATTACCTTTCCCATTCAAAATGCTTGAGTTGTTAATATTAGCTCACCATGTTCAGCACCAGTTTCCTCACCAGTTATCTCATCCTTTTCTATGTGTAGTTGGGCTATTACCTTTTTGGTAGACTCAGCATATTAGGTACTGTGTGTCAACACTGTAGCAGATTCTTATTTCTCCCAATCTGCAGCAAAATAAGACAGTATATGACATTTCAATGGTGATTCTACAGGGACAGGCTAAAGATCTGTAGTGTCTAATACTCAGTGCAACAGACTTTAATTATTCAAAGCTATGTAAAACCACAACATATGACAATTCTTTAAAATGCACCCTTTTTATATCATTATCAATAAAAAAAAAATTCTTGATCAATGAAAATTTTCAACAACATTCTTTTCTTTTCCCATTGTTTTCAAGACACTCCTTTCAATTTAAGAGGACATATTTTCATTAGGTTTTACATTTCTATTGTAACAAAATGTTCTGAGTTTATTGAAACTGCCTTAAAAATATACTGTAATATAAATAAATAATAACATATTCTTTCCTAGAGCAACTACAATTTGATAAAACAATTTAATATTATTTAGATCATGTTTTTTCCTCAGGACAAAATAAATATGTATATTTAATACCATTTCATCAATATCTTTTGTTGCCCTTATAGCAGAACATTCTGGTCAGTTTTCTAGCATGCAATTTAAGTCACAGTTCTGTGAGCTGTACATCACTTGAACTAGAAATTTTTATGGTGCTGACCCAAAATGCAATGCAGTCAGTGCAACGCATTGACTTCAATAGCCTTTTTTTTTTTTTTAAGCCACATCTCCAGTATTAGAGGCTAAATTAACTCATGCATGCACAGAATACATCTTCTATTAGAACAAAAAAGGTTTTGCAGGCACTAGTACTTCTCTGCTTCAGATTCCTTCCAGTCTTATAAGAATGAAAGCAACAGGCTGGGGGCAGGCACATATAAAAACCTACCCATTTATATTATTTTAATCACTGTCTGCTCCTGCTTCTGTTTTTCTGTGTGGCTCCAAGCTAGTTTCTGCAGTTACACAGCGGTTCCTTTTCAAAGAACACTCTGTTTCTAACAAGCTTTCCATCAAAACAGTTACATTTGTTTAATGCAAAAAGCTATTTGACACTTAGGATGAAACCATTTAACATGTGAAGAAAACTTAATTAAATAGGACTGATTTGCACATCAGTTGCAAAATAGTAGAGCACTTCCGTGGACACATCTGTCCAGAAGTTCTCTTTGAGCTTCAGTCTGCTTACTTTACTTTGTGATCAATTATTGCTGATGTTAATGTGAGTAGATAGCTCAAGATTCAAATTTTTAAGAGTGAAAGTTTCCCATGGACTCACCACACTAACAACTGTCTAGGTCATGTTCACGCAGAAATCAGCCTTTAGCAAATGTTAAAGCAGATGAATGAAACAATCAGATTTCTTCAAGAGCCCCTAAACTTTGATTGTCCCTTCTTCTATTTGGAGCTATTGGGTGTTCAGCAGTTTTGCTTAAGGGTGGAAGTGGGAGCTCCACATTTTTAAAAGCTTAGTCCTCTGTTGTGTGTGCTAGAGGTACTTATACAGCTATCTAGCCAGACTCAACAAAGGTCTAATCAAGACCCCAAACAATTAAAACATTTTCATGTCCAACTTTGAACAAGCTTGGCAAACAACCTACCCAATCAAAAATGAAAGAACTGGGCAGAATTGGTTCAAGGTTTTCTGTTAGGCATACAGGCAAAATTAATACTATCCTCATCCTCAGGGTAGAAAAATCAATTTTGCAGGACCAGCAGAGGAGGTTCCTGTTTGGAAGAGAAATTAAATAAAGATCTTGCAATATGATGTATATTTACACTTATCTGATGAAATCCTAAAATTCAGCAATATCTGAATGAGCCCTAGAGTCTCCAGGGATCCAATAGTCTTCCTATTGGGAGACTGCAATAAAATGGGACAAGAATGAACTCCCTGAGGGGATCCTATGGTTTTCATATTCACAGAATCCTTCCACAGAGTTTAAAAAGGGGATGAATCCAGCCTTAAATCATAATTCTTTAGTTAGCCTTCGGTTCATTTGTATTTCTGGTAAATGAAAAAAGCCTCAGACCTTCATAATCAGTTCTCACTGTAGTTAGGTATTACCAGGAATGTCAGAGCACTCAACTTTTATGGACCTAAAGATTTCTTTACCCTCTAGACATTTCAACAGATAATTTTTAGGCTTGTCTCCCTATTTTTTCCTCATAGAATTTCCCTTCACCCACAGGCTATTTTTAATACATATTTCCTATCTCAATAACTAAAGCATTTCGCATGAAGTGATCTTGCTTTCTTACCATTTCCAGGGTCAGTGAGCTTTTTCTATAACTTGGAAAATATGAATTGTGTCTTAAGACAGATCTTTAAGAAAAGAGTGAATGCATTTTATAAAGTCAGACCCTTCAGCATACTCTGGAAGGCCAATTATTTTCATGTTTGATCTTCTGATTGTCAGCTTTCTCAAGGAGATAAAATATTTCCTTGTTATGTTATTCTTTATCCTTCTTAAAGTCTGAAATACCATCTTCTGAAGTACCAATCCTTTCCTCTATAGCACTTGCTCAAACTTATAATTTATTTATCAAATACTACTATGTCCTCTCAACCTTCCTTTTCTTTGGTACCACTAAGACTGAACCTATGTAGAAACATCTCTACATAAAGAATAAAAAAAAGTGCTTTGTGTGCATCAAATTATGCAGACCTGCAGTGGTGGTAGAATTACTTATTAGGTGATTATCTACAATAAAGAAAGAATATGGGGATCAGATTTGTTATTTTTTAACCCAGAATTTTTTCCCAAATTGTTATGAATCCACAACTTTAATTCTATTACTTATTAGCCATATTATCATTAGAGAGAAAAATGCTGGCCAGGGAAAATTCAGAGCATGTCCGTGAGACCAGAGAACAAGAGTAGATGATACTTTTTCACAGAAGAGGCAAAAAGCCTACTGAAAAGGGGAAAAAAGGTTAGGATAGGTTATTAATTGAATTTTTAGTCCTGAAACTGGCTTCATTTGAGAAATTCCATAATTATTTAAAGTGAGGGTTCTAGTTTACTGTCCCCTTGAAGAACCACCAACTGCTTTTAATTCATACTGCTAAGTGCTTTTCATAGCTAAACACTTTGAAAAAACAAATATTTGAAGTACATCATATTCTGTGAAGAAAGGGATATTACAGTGCCTTACTCAACTGATTGGTGTAAAGAACAAGATTTATATTTTTTTTTATTTGTCCGAACAGTGAAGGAATAATCAACGTTGTCAAATCATTCTGTTAAGAGTACTTTCTGAAAATTTATTGGTTCTAACATTAGAAACATCTTTCTAAATACGAAAATGAATCCAAGGATTTATTAAACCCAATAAAATAATTTATTAGTCATTATTTTTTGTCTCCTCTTTGAACATGACAAATAATAGCTTATTAAGTAAATGTGAACAGTGCTTGTACCAGCTTTGAGACACTTTCAGCTAAGTTTTGTCTCAAATTTTGTAACTTGTGTCCTCCCACACTCCACCCATAAAATAAAGGATGTTCTTTGGAGCTGCAAAATGGTGAACCATTTCTTTAACACTAGTTCAAGTTAAGGCTGATTTCTGTGTGGACACTAGTACTACACTGCAAATCAATATCTAACATTGCTATTATGAAAGGCAAAGGGTGTGCATGTGTATAAGGTCCCATTACTATAACAGGCATGGAAAGATTAGCATTCTGCATACCCTTAGGCTTGTGTGGTTAAAGACTTTACAGACATGGAAAATATGAATTCCTAACTTTGCTGCTTTTATAACAGACATGGAAGTAGAACAAGTTTGGATCCACCCTGATCTTACAAAAAAAGTAAATAATTATTTTCAGTTTGAACATTTTCTGTGATGAGAAGAACATGGCAATGAAGCCTGCCTGAGTATTGCACCCCAGCCAGAATTTGAGACAAACCTAGTTCACCTACATTGTGCATCTATATTGATTCCTAACTCTACTGTTGTGAGAGGTGAGTACTTTAAAACACCTACATTCTGTGGCAAAGTTCCCTAGATTTTGCAACACCTCACTGGAATATGCTAGAAAACAGAAATTGCTGTTAAGGTAATGCTATCATCAATTCAGGAGCCAATTGTTCTCAATAGTCAGGAATGCTATTAGGCATTATGTAATTTTTCTACCATGAGAGAAGGTCATCCTAACATCTGTTTATAATGAAGTTTTTTTTGGGGAAAAAAACCCCAAAACATTAAAAAAAACCACATTATGCACTTTACTGTTCATTGATCTAATTTAGTACAACTGGTTACTGCATTCATTCGCTATAGTTCAGTATTACTATGATAATTCTCTCAAAAACAAATTATTTACTGTCTTTTCAAAATCTTACATATCGAGACAGTTGTTTAAAATATTAATTTGACACTCTATAGGTTTAACTGTGGCCCATTACAATAATAAACTGTTAATTCCTCTTTTTGTTGCAGTATCAAGAAAAAAAGAGTGTATTGAACCCAAGGGGAAATAGACTTTTGCTATTGTATCTACATGATTAGCTGCTATACCATAGAGCTTTTTACTCATTACACTTGGCACAACATTCTAAAACATGATTATACTGTAATGTTAAGTATAAAAACATAGCTGAACCTTGCAGTTTCATGTTTTATTGTCTTTTTAAATGAGTGATAGTATTAAATGCAATGATAACATGGAAAAGAGAATATTTAATGCTGTGATTTTAATTTAGCATTTGGCAATACACACAGATGGTGTAGGGTGGCAATGCTGCCATTATTTGAGCAACAGTGTCTGCAGGTCACTGTCAAAAGTCAAATGAAATTTGGAACAGTCTATTAAAGGTTATGAAATAAGATCAATGTGTCAACAACCTGACCTTGAAAATTAGACAGATGGTTATCTTTCTTATTGCTGAACTGCAAGATGTGTAAAATGGCTTCTGTGGTCCATTAAAAGAGATTCTACTAGACACTCCTTCCTTCTGTCAAACAAGGAACTGATCATGATACTTCAGTTCTATTGGACAGAATTTTGGCAACTAAGAAGTATTCAATGCTTTTCTGTTCCTGTAAAATACTTACCGTACCTCACCCAAAAGAGCAAGAAAAGCTGTTGATTTTAATAAACCAAAAGCTTTTCAATTTTCCTGCCTACTTCCAGACAAAAATAAAACCTTACTTACTGTGTATTTTACAGTAATGTCTTACATCATTCCAGATTTAGATCAGTGAGTAATTTTCATCATCCTGGACCACAGTGAAAAGCATAGCCAGTCATTATATGACCATTACCAGGCCCACATTTCTTTCTCTAAAGATAAGCTGTAATAGCAAAGACAGACACTAGCGTTTGTAGTATCCAGGATTTTCTCTTTAGTGCATGATTCCTAATACAAAATATTTTCAGGGTTTGGTTTTAAAAGGTCAGATGATTATATACCTAGTTTGAACATGCAGTTGTTATAGCTCCATACAGAAATTAGGTATTTCTATAACAGCAACCTATGAACAATTCGTTGTCCTAATATTGAAAGGAAAAAGAAAGAAAGAAAAAAAAGAACAACCACCAAGCTGGTAAAGGCATAGTGTTTCCAAAAAGTAAATGGTCCTGGCACTTCCATTTATAAGATGACTTCAAAGCTCAGTGTCAGACCTCACTGCTAAAAGTGGTACAAGTTATCCAGAATACTTAATAAGACCTGCATATCTTCATCCTCCCACTTCACCTCACAATACTTTTGGTCTGTAACTTTCATTAGTCATTGAACATGGCCTTTATTCTCCCATTTCTATCAAATCTCTCAAGAGTTTCAAGCAAGCCATTTGCTTGATGAACCATTTATTTCTAGATAGATCTTCATAGAGAGGGCAGCCACGTAGGACACCTCTGAGGAATCTTGCACTTGGTTAGGAGATTATAATGTATGCAACAGGAGTCTATTAATGAGACATCTAGATGCTTAAATGAACCTTTGAACAGTTAGGTACCAATCCCACAAGTGCTGAACTTTCTTCTTTTCTGTTATTGTCGCTGTAAAAGTGAAGATCCGTCAACAATGACTGAAAATATCCGCCTGCTAATCCAAGCATTCAAATCCACTCTCTAAGCTTTCTATTCAGATGCCTCTGTTTTAGAAGTGATTTTTCAATCCCTCCTTCTCAACTTCTCCATAACATTTCCAGGAAAAAGCCTTTCATTTCTACTCACTCTTGCAGATTTTATATGCATATGTATATATATGTGTGTATCCACCTTAAATTGTTTTACCCACAGAACAGCACAAGTATTTAGTGGCTTCAAACGGAATTCAGTAAGAACTGAATAGATTATGAGCTTTGTTCTGAACACTTTTGACACAGGGGAATTCTTGCAGATATACCCATCTCAACTATTTTTCTTAAGCCCTCACTATAATTTAGAAACCTACATGCAAAGGTTGTGTCAGGTCAGCATACATGGCACATATGCTTATGCTACAGAGTTGATGGATTCTGCCTATGGAGGAATGGATAAACGGAACAGATGGAATCAAAGGCTATTATAAAAGGCAAAACTCTCAATGTGCAAATTCAAGCTCATGAAACAAAATCATCTGTCCTCTGACTGGAGAATCTTCTAATAAATGTCATTCTGCAAGAAAACAGGATGCAAGGGAGCATAAAAATAAAATGTCTAAAAACTAAAAAACAGCCAACCGATGTTTCAAAGTCCACATGCAACATGATTCCTGCCTTGATTCAAAACCTGCTGACTTTTTGCGTAAAAATATGTCAACCTCTGTCTTTGAAATGGCCACCCCCTAAACTCACACTTGCTCAGGTTCAGTATCTGAAGGGGTGGTTGTGTTTCCCCTTTTCTGAATCAGTTCACAGAAATCATTTGACTTGTGTTCTTCAAGGCCTAAATTATTCATCAGTTAGTGAGCTGAAAAAATACATTTCATTAGGACAAAAACACATGTTGACTCATCTCCATCAAAGCCCTTGCTTTGTGAAGATAAGAGTGTCCTGGAGTTCCTCTGATGTCTGCATGTGCATAATACTTAGATTTAATGTTGATTAATTAAAAAATCCAAGATACCTACCTTAGTCATCTCTTCAGCTTTATGCATTTAATTCTCCTACACACTGGCATGAAATCTAAAGGAAATCTAAATAAGAAATTTGAAGGTCAAATTATCTATTATAAGTAAGCAAGCATACCTCAGCTTCAGAGTAGATTAATATCTATGGTAAATTTGGCTTCAAAGGTTTGGTCTTTCCTGTAAGGGAAGTTCCTGCTTCTAATGTAGGAACACAGACATCTTATTGCATCAGCTCAATAGTCTTACTTGGCCATTGTCCCATTATTTGACCATTATTCAGTTCTTGAAACATAAAGGGAAAAAGAAAGAATTCTACACTAGAAAAGTATTGGCTGACCTGCTCACAGATCACGAATCACAAAGATTAATACAGCAAAACTCAAAAAAAAAAAAGAAAAAATTTACTGTGTTCTGGTTATTTAGGGTTTAATGTATATATATAAAAGTATTAACTTATTGACTTGGATAATATCCTGTAGCAGTGAGCTCCACAGATCATAGTTTAGCTCCATGAGCTCCATAGTTTTCTATGGATGCTCTCTTTTTTGCATTCTGGTAAAGGTTGGTCCACAAATAAGAAAATATGACATTTCTCTTTTTCTGGGTTGAAAACCAAAGTTCAGAACAGTGATACGAGATTTTAAAGTTCAGAAAATTTTGTTACAGTAACAACAGAAGAGCAAATATAACCAGAGTGCATTTTGGAATTCATTTGTCTTCCAGAAATGCCCATGGGAGGAGAGATTGGTAACCACTCTTGGATACCATAGTAAAGCAGCTCTTCAGCAGTTGTGATGGCTTACAGAGTTGCTAGTTTTCTCAAATAAAGGTGTTCTAAAATATTATGCTACAGAATTCTTACTGGATGCTAGCATAGTAGCCACAACCACCTTTGCTGTTTTAGTCCTGTATTTGGCTACGTTGCATCCATTATCCGTGTTTATGTATATGCTGTATATGAATTTCATTAGGTAGCAGGAAAACAAAGTTGTTGTAGTAAAAAACATATTGAGAAAGCACACAGATGTAACTGCATTTGTTCATTTTCTGAAACTTCTAAGAGATAGGAATGAAGCACTAAGTAACTCCCAGGGACTGAAGTCACACAGGGATGAATGTCACTCTGAGCGTGGGTTTTCTGCCCTTTCTTTGGCAATGGTTTTGAATACCTTCCTATGGGGCTACATAGTCTTCTTGTCTGTTGGATGGGCACCAGTTCCTTTGCATTGATATCAAACTGCTTTGAGGGTTACCAGTTACAAAGATATAAAGATTCCAACACTACTTGTAGTGTCTAACAAGAGCAAAGATGTCATTTTGAAATGGAAATACACTTCTTCTAAAGACAGTTTAAATTACTGAATCCATTGTACTTTGATCACTGGTTGGGCTTGATAGATTACTTGTGTAAATGCTGCTCAATCTATAAATACATACGAATAATATCAATTCTATTATTATTATTTCTACATTGTTTTTGTAAATCTGTTTCAGGAAAAATGAGCAGATTTTCATCTTACTAAAAAGCACTGAACAGAAAAGATACAGTATTGGAGTAAACCATTATTTTGGCAGAATTAGCATTGTCTCTGACAATAACTACTCCCCAAAGTTTAAAAAGAAGATGTGAACGTCACTCAGTACATTCAGCTCTCTAACCTGTATCACTGGTATTCTTGGGAGATGAAGCATGAAATTTGATTTCAAAGCCTGTAAAAACACTATACAGCCCTGTCTAAAACTCATTCACCTCTTGGTTACACAATGTAGTCCCAAACTGTCTAAAAATTTGGGGTCAAAGTCACTGAAGTTCTACATTTTCTACAACACATTGATTTCTGAGCACTTGTTTTCTAATATAATGTTCAACATCATAAAAACATGGATGAGACCAGACAGACACCAAACAGCTGAAAATAGGTTAGCCGGTGCTTTGTAATTCTCAGACACACCTGTTTGTATCCTCAGATCTGAAAGTGTAACTTTACATACAGATAGAAAATGAATTAAAACCAGGAGATATCCCAAAAGTAGACCGACGAACAGAGCACCCCAACCTTTTCTCTTCCCCATTCAAACAGAAAAACAGAAATTCCTTTTTACAGCTAATGGTTTAGTATTGCACAAAAAATATTCTTCCTCAAGGGGCATCATCATACTTAAATTTTACTGAACTAATAATGCATTCTTTTCTTTGGTACTATTTGTCCTCTTCTTTTTGCACAAATCTTAAAGTACTGACAGCCTTCAGTACACTCTTCATGGGGGAACCTTGGTCAGTGCCTTAATTCGGTAAAGGTCTCATATTCATTCACATTGCCAGCAATCAAATATCAAAACTTATTTTTAAGGCCTTAATGCTGCCCCATGTGAACTTTCCAAGAACAACTCAGACAGCTCTTCCTGCCACTTCATGCATAAATTATCCCATCAAAGAGCTGGTGTTTATTCTGAGCTCTTTGAAATTCTAATCACTAGTACACACCTCCTCAGGCCAGTCTGTGCTTTGAAATTTGGATTACTTACAATTGGGCTATTCATAACATAAGGCTATAGAATGTGACTTGCCACCCATTTACAAGCCTCTGTACATCCAACATATCATCAAGGATTTCTAATTGACACACTTCTATTCTTCAAAACTATTTTCCCAATGTAAGCTTAATATCAACTATTTAAATCACAGCACAGTTAAAAATTGTTTTAAGAGAGTGTGAAACACATGCGAGTGTAATGTTAAGTTGGTCTTTCTATGTATTACTCAAAAGAACACTTGCAGTACTTACTTATTTGGTGTGAATTCTGGCTGTGTAGGTTGAGAAGCTGCTGTTATATCTGAGCTCTGGCAGAAAGTGGTCAGCTAAATTGTTTATTCCAAATGATATTTCATCCTACACCATTAAACTGTAAAACAAAGTTGTTGCCAACAATGCCAAGAAACAAACTCAGTCATACAAGGTTTCTGTGAGACCTGAAAGGGACATCTTTTTTAGTTTTTGTTAGCCAATTTCCCACAGGCTGAATGATTTCACACTGAAGGTCATCAACAGCTCTCTAGAGATTCCCTCCACCCCTTTCCTGGTATAAAGGACAGTGACTTTATACTAGCACCTGTATAAAGTGCTAATTTGTGACTAAAGCATTGTCAGTTCTGTTTGTCTACACATAGTTATTCCTTACAGCTACAAACAAATCACCAAGGCTTTTATCTACACTCCAAGGAAATCAGCAGTAGTCCTTCAACACACCAGGTGCAGATTTGAGTGAAAATCCAAGTCCTTGTAAATCAGTGAAATCAATTTTTTAAAAAATAGCTTTACTGCAATCAAGTCAATTCCTCTTGCGATTATGTGCTATATTGTTTCTGTTTCATTATTTTAAATATTGTACCAAAAAAACCCACTGCAGGTATACCTGATAGACTGTGTCCGATATCCTTTAAAGGAATAAAATACTTTTTAATTCAGCCTGGAATGTAGTAGAGGCAGTTTCCTACAGGTTGTCTTCTGCAATCCCAAGGTATTTCTCAGCAATCTTCTGGTTTTGTCATGGTCTGCAGATTTTGGTAGAACAGAAATGACTGCCTCTGTTATTGATGTGAAGGTTGATATGTCAAGGTTGTATCTACATACATTCAGTTCCTGGGAGTTCCTAATACTTTACTCCAGCAGGAGTGAGAAAGAATAGAGAAAAACTACACATTTCTATCCTTTCAGTCTCTTATAATATATCATTGGCGGTACCTCATGTATGTTTGAAGTTTCGTTATCCTAGGTTTACGTTTTGTGACTTGTACAAATTGAACAGAAATGGTAAATTATAGAGAACAGCAAAAAATGCACAGATAAACCTCCATTTTTATGTTCCATGGTTCAAATTCACACAGCTTTCCTAAGCAGCTTCTAAGCTCAGATGATGAAGGGTGAAAACATTTTACAGGACTGTATTCTACCTTATGAAAGAGAGTACTAAAAAATGGAGTATTAACCGTAATTATCCTTCATGATAGTATATTCCTTGCCTTCACAAACATGTATCAGTGACACACATGACAGTGGGAGTTCTGGCAGAGTAATAAGGTATACAAGACCGCATAAAGGGAAATAGTAAATGTACTGGCAGGAAGCCCAGTGGGTTTAATCATACTTTCACACTTGTGTAGTGTTTATATAACCAAATGTGGAGATAATGGTAGAGAACTCCTCTCTTTCCCATTATATGATTTTTCACGCAGCTTACAATATTTCATTTATGGATTACATATCTGTTATTGTGTACCATCAAACACTGCTTTGATGCGGCTCCACTGGTTGAGTTCCTGACACTACTGAACAAACTGCCAGTCCCATGTGCAATCAGTGTTTGCATTACTTACAACCTACCTATTTGCATAAACAGCATTCCATAGATTCAGTCAATAATTCAGTGATAAAAAGTAAAGTGAAAAAGCAAAAAATCTGTGTTAATAAATACTAGACCACTTATTGCAAAGAGAATCCTCATGAAAACTTCTGTGCTTATTAATCAAACAGCAGAACAAGGAAAAGTACTCTTATCATTGCTATGAAGTATACTTTCTGAATGTAACTGAGAAATAAGATCTAGGGGGTTTTTTTAATGTGATGTCAGAATTTTTTTCCATATATATTTGTATTATTTTATTCTTTTTCTTCTTTTTATTTTCATTTCAATGGAGTTGTGGAAACTTTCACTAGTGGAGGATCTGATGCAAGGTCAAATATATAGAGTTAAGTTTTTAAATATAAAGGAAGTTGAATTTGATACATAGCACAACCAAGAACTAAAGGAAGTATTTGAATAGGGTGGCATGATTAGAGAGGCCTTTGGCAAGAGCATGCTAAGACAGGTTACAGCATAACCATAAGGTAGACTGTGGCTCACTTTACAAAGGATGCACTTCATTCCCAAGATTGACATAGTGCTGAAATTGTGGATTACAAGGGTGCTGATGCTTTTATTGCTTGGATCAAGCATCCTATCTCAGGAAAAAAAAAATGTGGTTTCTTTGGCCTACCTTTAAAACTTAACTCAGATATATGACTGGAAAATGAAGGTATCTTTAATCTTCTGCAATCTTACAACATAATACAAATCAACCTAAGTAAGCTTTCATTTATTCTGCCAAGATCTACTGCTCTGTAAGTCTATAATCTTATGGCTTGTCACAAAAGACATACAGATTTTTTTTTAAAGTAAGGCAGGGTAGTATTATTACTTAGGCTTCCCTGCCTAAAAAAAAAAAAAAAAATCCTGCCTATTCCTGCTCTTTCTCTGATTATAATACAAACAGTATGCGAGACAGGCAATGATGGAAGATACACAACAGTAGTTAAGGGCAATATACATTAATGTAAAAATGAGATTTGTCAGGAAATTATCTAAATACCTTTCAGACATTAATCAGAAAATACAGAACTATGGGAAGATTAAGGTCATAGTCCTGCAACGCCTCAATTTCTCAGAGAATTTCACCCATACAGAGTTCAGAGGATTGTCCTTGAGGGTGATTTCTCTTTGATTCCAAATCCATTATCTGACAGAACAGTTAAATAGGTCAGCTTATACTACCCATCAGGCAATGTATTTTTTTTTCTTTAAAAGTAGAGAGATGCATATTTCCGTTGAGCTTATTATTATGCAGCATTACAAGTTTATTTTCATGCCTTTATTAGCTCAATGTCAAGCTTAAAATGTAGTTTTACACAAAAGATTAAACAAGGGTGAACAAAGTTAACAATACTGCAAGAGCAAGGAGCTTATCAATGCTCCTACTAAGACATTCTGATGGGGAATCACTATCCACAGACGAACTCTGGAGCTCAGTCTAGCTCGATATTGCTCAGCAGAAAGAATAAAGGGCATTTTTTAATGTTGCAACTGCAATTTTTTTTTAAGTAAAGTCCCTGCCATTTTTCTGTAGAAAAGATATTTAGGAATGTAGTTCAAGGGTTTGCCTGCACAGTATTTTCATTTGTGATTTGGGATTTTAACCTCCTGACCTACTGACAATAAAGTAATTGAGTAAGTAGCTTGTAACCCATTTGAACTTGGGACATTCTAACTCTGTGAATATGATTCAGATACTTAGAAAAAAATACTGGAGCAGAACAGCATGCTGGAAAAGCCAAGCACCACAAGAGCATTCTCAGTTTCTGAAACCAGTGAGAGTCATTCCCAACAAATTTTTTGGACTTCTGAGCATGCTTCACACTGACAAAGGCAATCAGAAGGGGTCTAACTTCCTCTTTCGTATGATCTAAATCTATATATTCCAAAAGACTATTTTAATGCAATGAAACCATAAGGAACGTGCAACCACAGTTCCTTAAAATAAACTAAAAATATTCCCATTGAAATTTACCATTTACTTCAAAAAGTGAACTATTACAATAAAATATCCCTACAAAGAAAAGTAATTTCCAATCAACCACAGGTTTACAGAATGAGAACCAAAAAAAGTTAAAGCCCTGCTTTCTGCCCCTGCTAAGGTTCAATCCAAATAGATCTGGTTTTACACACGGCTGCAACTGAAAAACATTTATCAGGGGTGTCTGCTGAGGAAACCAGAATCTTAAATCTTCAATAACAAAAATGAATCTAATTAAAAGTTACTTTTTTGCTAAAATATGTAGAATATTAGAATGAACTCACAGTAAGGGTCTCTCTCTTCACTGAGGCACAAGTAACTCTGTGTTTCCAATGAGCTTAACGGAAGCACATCAGAAGTCACCAGCGATTAACTGCCAAACTACCAGATCCTCTGTTGCTTCATAATCCTGTTTATGACCCGATACTGTTGTATAAATGTACAACTGAAAGAAAACCTCCCTTGTAGTAGCCTAAATTTCTCCATCAGCTTTTCAAGAAAGAACTTAAAGAGAGAATGTTAAAAAACTTGAAACTTGAAAACATCACTGTGCGTAACTCATTCAGAAAACAAAACTAAATTATAAGCAAAATTGAGGGACACATGGCTTGTAGCACACTGTTTTAATTAAGTTAAAGTACTAATTTTGTTACATTATTGCTTACACACCAAAGTCACAGATTGGCAACATGTCAATTCTTAATACAACTGAGCATATTTACTCTGCATTTCTTAACTACTTTGTTTTCGTGGCTGGGAAAAGAAAGGGGAGAATTCTTCCCCAGTGGGGCAGGAAAAGAATTGTAGAGGCTGTTTAAATGCACTACAGAAGAGAGATGAGTCATGCAGAGAAGACCTAACCTGCTTTCTGCTCCTGTCAGGGGTCAGAGATGCCAATATGTACAAACTGGGCATACATGCACACTGAAGTGAACATGATGAACTAAATGTCATTTATGAACCAGTCTCCTTTCCAGTGAAATGATTCAAGCTTACAGGGTGAATACACAGGTATGTGTGTGTGTATATCCCTATACACGGATACACGAAGATGTATTATAGGCTGGAGCTTTTTGGGTATGCCTGGGCATTTTCCTGCAGTAGCTTTTCCACACAAATGAGACTACACTCTCTTTTAGCAGCTCCTCTCCTTTCTCATTACAGCTGAGGTATTACTCCCTTTCCACTCAAAGCTTTCCAGCTGCTATAGCCTCTCTGTCTCTTTTCACTTCAGGGTACTACCCTTTTCCATCACTGCCACCCCTCTGGCTGAGTCAGTGACCAGAGCTAGGGCAACCAGCAGGGCTGAGATCCAACCATCCCCTTCTGGAGGGTCCCTCTGTCCTCGCTTAGCTTCTGCTCTGCCTCTGGCTTGCAACAGTCATTTCTGGCTGAAATCACTGGGGATTTATCTAGGTAATAAACACCACTCACTTGAATTCCTAGCAGAATTTTTGGGGGAGTTCTCTAATGACCGTCTCTAGACATCTTTAATAGGCAATGTGACTTGCACGCTGCGTTGGCTCCCTAACTGAAGCATTTTAAGTAGAAACTTGATACAGATAGTCTAAACTGAAACAACCCCAGACATCCTCCAAAGGCCAGAGTTGGAGACCTCTGCCCACTGCGCTCTGAATATAACTCACACAGACCAAGAGTTTTGTCACCATTTTCCTCAAAAAAGACAGATTTTTTACTGCTAAAGCATAAACCCATAATGCTTGCAGAAGTGAAAGTTCAAAATTAAAACTACTTTACGGAACAGAACCTAAAAAATTGCTTTGTTTGTTTTTAATAATCTGGTAAAAATTTTAGTGTTCAAGACTTTAGAGACTACCTTGCTGGAGAAAAAAAATTACTTAATCAGATCTAGCAGCCTACCTCTGGCAATGGCCCACACTTACAATTTCTAATGATCAGGAGGGAAGAGTAGCTTATCTAGCCAGTTGCACTAAGTTACATTGCAGAATATCTTCACAATCCTAGCAAGAAATCAGTTCATGCCCTGAAGCATTAGGCTTCCCTTGTAATTTTGAATCTTGACAGAATAGCGAGAAATTATATTTTTGTTCTTTTGGAGCACCGAATATCAGGTTTAAATAAGAGTCACTAATACAAAATTTGGTCACATTGCTCCTTCTCAGTAATACCCTTCTTCATTTTTAGGGGAAAAATCTTAATACTAGTGCTTAGAATCCTTTAAATCAAAAAAAAAAAAAAAAACCAACCAGTTTTTTTTTTTTTCCACGATGGTCCATATCAGTGATTCTTTCCTCCAGTAAACATATTTAAATTAAAAAAAAAAATGCTTTTCAGCCTTTCATGAGTTCAAAGGAGGAAGGAGGAAAAACTGGAATATTTCAAAATCCTACAGAATGCTGAGCAGTCTTTTACAATGCCACATATCCACTACCTATTCTTCATTAACCATCAGGATGTGAAGGAGGGAGATAAAGTCCTTTCCAGTGTAACACAACAGGAATCCATGTAAGTTTATGTGTGCTGCAGCATTTACAGATGAGAAAACTGTCACCACATGAGATGCAAATGCAGCGCAAAATTTTTCTTCCAAAGTGAATGGAAATTTTACCTGGTTTTAGTCACAGCCTTATATATAGAAGGTTTGGTTTTGTTTGGTTTTTCCTTATTCAAATCTTCTTCCTTGCTCATTTTAACCAAGAGACTATAGACTTTTCACCTCAATGCAAATCAAGCAAAATAATTTTTTTGGTTTCTGTAATGGCCATACCTGGGAATGCCATCTCAGACTCTCTTTGAAATTACAGCCTTTACTCCACAACACTATGGTCTAAAGTACAGACGAAAACAAGAGCTAGTCAAGACAGACAGGGTCGGAGAAATGAAAGACAACAAAACAAATGGGGTTTGGCAGAAAAACAGAAACCTCAATTTGTCATTTGCCTAAGCAATAAAGGACAACAGAGATAAGGAAGACTTGAAAGGCAGATAAGTACTGACTGACTGGGAGTGCTGCTGCAGTGTGGGAGAGCTATCAGTCCCAGATTAGTCAAGGAGTTTGCAAACCCCAAGGCGTAACTGAGCAATTTTCTTAATCTTGGTGATTTAGGATATATTTCCATTGCTGTCTCAACTCATATGTCTACAAATGTTCATGTCCAGCTTTATCTCCTTTCACACATAAAATCCTTAAGCATGCATTTATTTGTCCTTTGTGCCCAGTCTCTTTCACAGGTGGGAATACATTTCTAAACCTGAGCTGTGCAACGGGCTTATCTTTCCCTGATATCCAAAACCAAATTGGTAAGTACTCCACAAGACTGGAAAATCATCAATCACAGGTTGTCTGGCCACTCACGGAAAGGCTCAGAGACACTAACTAGAATAACTGGTTCTGGTTATGCACTGGTTCTGTACTGGTTCTACATTCCTGTATGAACTTTCAACCTTAAAGCATTAGATCCAGAAATATTACACTTCTAGTTAACCGTGCAGTGCAGCACTTAAACTGATACTGGTTTGGGTACAGTTGCTCAACTATGACCCTCCTACAGAAAAGTTCTTGATCCTCACTCTGAGCATAAAAATTCTCAATACACACGCTACCCCTCAGCATCCTATGATTATAAATAGAGAGAAATTATGAAGATTCACAAGTAACATCAATGGCTTCTCACAGACCTTCAGTGTTACGTTCCTCTCTTTGCATCAATCCCTGGCTGTGTTCTGTCTAAATTAACGTCTGACTCTGAAAACATTCATTGAAAGAAGGCTCTGTTGAGTGAAGCAGTCCTGGATGGCAATAATTTTGGGATCAGTCCTTTTTAGTCTTAATTTTTACCTGGGTAGAACAGAAGGAATGCCAGATAACAAGTAAAAAGAAGTCTGTTCTAAAGCAGACAAAGCCCGTAACCAAGCTATTATGAAAGAAATTCAGATCTTCCACTAACACATTTTGGATTCCGGGTAGATACATACTGCTGCCTTGGCCTGTGTGCTAAGCAAAGAGGTACTGCTCTTGGCAGTAACGGGCTGATAAGCAAAGCCCAAACTGTGCCCCAGCTGCAGCTGAACATAATTCAACTATTCCAATTCAGTGCGAAGTCAAAAGGTGAGCATTGAAAGGAAAAGCACTGAAAACAGCTGAGCATCCAAATCTAGGAACTCCTGCAGAATGCACCTCAAAGCACTTTGACATATGTGACCTGAACTTCATAATCTTCACCCAAATTCTAAACCAGTGGTTATCAGCTTTGATGACGTTACAGCAAGTTATGCCAGTTGGGAATCTGCTCCACCGCAGCTATGTGTTTTGTAATTGCCAAGTCAGAATCTGTGATACATTAAGGTTGTTTTGCAGAACTTCTGCCATACTGTTCTCTTCATGATGCATGATTTTCATTACTCAGTGCCTATGATTTCAACATATGTTTATGGGAATAGCCTGCTATTCATTACACTCAAAGCAGTGTCTCATGCTGCACATCACTGTGACAGGCAATTAGTTCCCACTGAGTAATTAATTATTAATACATATATTTATTTAAGAACTATTCCTAGTAAAAGTTATAATTATTTTTACTCCAAAAATATAAATAACATAAGTAATTGCTTGTGTTATTTTGCTTTTAAAATATTATATATGCAGCCACTCTAAAAAATGACAATGCATCAGGAAAATAATATCTCTTGAACAAAGCCAAACAGCTACCAATTTCTTGTTCAGGTAGTAAAGCCAGTGGGTGACTCCAGGCCTCCTTTAGGAATGAAAGCAAGGACCAAGGAGGGAAAAGAGTTGTGCAGGCAACTCCAGATAGAAGAGTGCAAAGGGATGTTCAAAGAAAAACTAAGAAACTTCTGCAGTCTCAAAATTATACTGAATATACCTCAGTTGCACACAAAATACTCAAGTGCATGAACAAAGCAGGGCCACCAAGGGAGTCCGCGACGCTGCCAGGCAGCTTGCCGGGTCGCAGCAGGAGGATGCACAGGGGCAGAACTGAACCCTCCTCCCGAGAGCCAGGCGTGAGGAGCGCTGTCTCTCTGCGGGCACTGCTGGAAGGCGGCAGAAGACTGCTTGTAGCCCTCAGGCTCAAAATCCACTTGAATGCCAAGTCTAGCAACTGCATTTAACACGTTTTGCACTAAGGCAGGCTTGAAGTATAACAGTTGGGGAAGAAGGTTAGGAATCGGCTCCCTCCCTGCTCAGCACCCGCTCTTAGCTAAGCGTGGCTCATAAAGCAGCCTGGCACACACGTGGCATGGTGGCAACAGAAGCCGCACAGAAGGATGCAGAGCTCATCTTAACCATGTGAAACAAAAGCAACACAGTTTCAGCACAGTTCCAGAGGTCAAATTCTCCATCTTTTAACCCTAGTTTTATAGTAGAAATAGAGAGGACATTACTATTGATTCAGATGGGTGTAAGTGGAAAAAAAATGGGTGCAGATAACTGATCAAAGGTTCTTTATATTTTTTCATGAGAAGTAGGCTTTTGAAGGAAATTAATAATGCTGATGAAATTTTCTTTCCTTCTGAATCTTTAGTTGGAAAAAATAGGATTTTTTTTTAAGGTTTCAGGTTAACTAAAATTGCAGGTAAAAAATATTTATTTTTGTTCAAAAGTATTTGCAAAACACCCAAAGAACACAATATTTGTATACCCATAACATGCAAAAAAAAAAAATCCATTGCTTTGTCATAATTTTCTTCTTCCAGCATACAAACAAATACATAGCTTTTGAAACTTCCTACAAAACAACTGCCATTTTTAATGTCTTTGGTTAGAGGGCAATTTGTAGAGTCACAGCTTTTCAAATGAGCAGATATTCTGTTTTCCAGGGGGAAATCATATGGGTATTAGAGTAGCTACAGAGGGATAAACTGTACATCGGCCTGGCTTCTCTTCAGTGTCTCTGTGCCAGTCTACTCTTTCAAGGGCTGGGCTGTAGTGACTGAGAAAGCAAAGATGCCAGACATACCTCCTCTTTACTCATGATAAACACCACAGAATAGGATTGTGTGATAGCAACAGCTTAACTTTTTCCCTTTTGGTTTGCCAACAACGACATCAACAGTGGCTGAGCTCAAATCTGGAAAAAACACAGGATCATCTTACGCACGGGAAGGAGCCATAGTGTATCTATGAAGCAGTGGAAGCTTCTGAACATCTATCTGAACATCTTTACCTTTTTTGCATGTAAAACCACAATAAAATAAAATAAAATGAAGTCAAATGCCTCCCTGCAGATGTTGTACTCTAATTGCATACAGCCTCATTTCTCAGCAATACATATTCTTTACAAGCACTATCAAACTGACAGCACTTCTGCAGAAGACACACCTCCTCTGTTACGCTACAGCAATGGTGCTTTAAACAACTCCAGAGCAAGTATTTACACCTCCACTGCAAATGTCTGCATGACTGAAACTTCATGCAGAGCTGTTTAAGCACTTGTGAATAGATGCAAAAATATCTTTTGAGAATTTCTAAGCACGATTACACAAGATACCTGACAAGTCACCTGGAACGATGATCAGGGCATGCCCTGAATTTCAAGAGGTCAATCTTAACTATTTATCAAGGTTATCCCTCTAAATGAATTGTCTAAATAAAGAGACAAAAAGGCTGTCATTAACTAAAAGTGTGATGGTTAAGAAAAATCCTTTAAGTTTAAGTGGCTTATTTTCTCTTACTGTAACATGAACAAACTAATGCTGCTTCACTTCTCAACAGGCAAATCTTTCCCCTTCATTCAGAAAAGGTTTGATGCATCTTAGCTAACGTACACTTTTAACATGGCTCAGCTTTTCTGAATTTCCCCGTATGGACACATGAATCAGCACCTCACCGCACCACCTCTCCCTCACTGGGGGGCACAGAGGAAATAAAACTGAAAACATTGTCCAAAAGTGGGTGTTTGCTAAGCTCTTGCATCACAAACTACCTAGAATGCCCTTCCCACACCTCTGGGAACAAAACTCAGCAGAGGAATTCCAGTGGACTTTAACATAAGCATTATGAAATAATGCCATCACACAATATGCTCCTTTAGTTCATACTTAAGTATATTTTACACTAATTTTCTTCTTTCCACCACGAGGATTAAAAAGTTAGAGTAATATCTCCAGCTAGCTCAAAAAGCAAACTATGTGCTGGTTTTGGCTGGGATAGAGTTAATTTTCTTCATAGTAGCTAGGATGGGGCTGGAAACAGTGTTGATAACCCAGGGATGTTTTCGTTACTGCTGAGCAGTGCTTACACAGAGCCAAGTGCAGCTTTTCTGCTCCTCACCCCACCCCACCAGCGAGGAGGCTGGGGAGGCACAAGAAGTTGGGAAGGGACACAGCTGGGACAGCTGACCCCAACTGACCAAAGGGATACTCCATACCATATGACGTCATGCTCAGCATATAAAGCTGGGGGAAGAAGAAGGGAGCGGGGGATGTTCAGAGTGGTGGTGTTTGTCTTCCCAAGTCACCGCTACGCGTGATGGAGCCCTGCTTTCCTGGAGGTGGCTGAACACCTGCCTGCCCATGGGAAGTGGTGAATGAATTCCTTGTTTTGCTTTGCTTGTGTGCGCGGTTTTTGCTTTCCCTGTTGAACTGTCTTTATCTCAACCCATCAGTTTCTCACTTTTACTCTTCTGATTCTCTCCCCCATCCCACTGCAGGGGAGTGAGCGAGCAGCTGTGTGGGGCTTAGTTGCCGGCTGGGGTTAAACCATGACACTATGAGACAAGAATCAAATCAGAACATAACCTGCACAGACTCCAGCAGCATTTGGCAGCACTCACCTGACTTGGGTTAGGAACTTTTACCTTAAAAAAACTGCAGGTTTCAAATTACCTAGGAATTTGACTCATGTTTCAATAACTTTAGCTGTCAATTGTGTTTGAAAAATCACAGTTACCAACTGTGATTAAACTACAACTTAAATAAAAAAATAAATCAATAGGGGCCAAGTGCTACTCTAAGCTCACATTCACTCATTGTTGAAAGCTCCTTTAATATTTCTCGAGTTCCTCTTTCTTCTGCTGCTGGTATGTCACAGAAATCAGCCTGGCATTGTTGAAAGGTCAAGTTCATTTTAGGAAACCCAAGATGCAAGCAGCTACAGGCTCTCCTGCTGCTGTGCATGCCTTTCTTCTCTTCTCTTTTAAAACCCCCACTATTCTATTAAAGTAAAATAAAATTTGCAGTGACCCTACAATTACTACCTTCGTATGATGCTGTAGCGTGCATATTCTCTACCTATGGTGTGCCACAGAAGAAAAAAGGATAGTGATATACTTCAGCTCTGATGACTTTCTGCCGTCAAGCAAGAGTGTCTTTAATTCCAGGAGAGTCAATATAGTCCAACTTTTATTATTGATTTTTTTTTCCCAAGAGCCATTTCACCACATGGGAAAATAGATATTATGCCATATTTATTTCTTATTCAGCTTCCATCACTTCTGAAAGTAAGACTATTTTTCCCCTTGTCCACAATAAAACCAGGCATTTTAAAACAACTTTGTAAGCATTTCAAAATGGTTTTTTGAGCAGTTCCATTTTCATAGTCACGTTGGACAAATAATGCCAAGCCAAATGTTTTTAGTACTTTGAGTAAATTAAAAACGAATTATTTAGGAGAGCTCAGGAGGAAGGAAACAGGAATTCATTAATTAATTTTGACTTAACTGATTTGTGAGTGGTTAAATCAAATGACAGCAGCTTGGAGCCACAGGATACTAGCTGAGATAGATATAACAGGAGGAAACTGAATCAAAAACGGTGAAGCAACAAAATAAAATGCAGCCAGTGGCACTCTAGGGCAAAGTCCCTGTACGTGACAAACCCTATTTGTGCCCCAAGGTTGTAAGCTTTCAAAGCAGCACTAAGCAGAAGATTTAAATGCATATTTGAAGGCTGCATAGCAATAAATCCAATGCAATCAGGCACCAGCTAGGAGACTCCCCTCCTCTACCCGGGTGCTGTGCAGGTGCTTGTGACTCCAGCAAATTCAGTGAACAGGAGAGAGCTGTGAATGCATATATCCAAATGGGATATTTTCTTTCTACCTTTAGAACTTGACAATCTGCCAGGTAAGTGAACAAACATTACTTTTCCAAACTTAGTAGGTTTGCCAACCTCAGATCATAACATAATTCAAAAAAATTAAGTCAAGAGAAAATAAATCAGAGACATAAAAGGTCTAATTTTATACACAGAAACTTTTATGAAGATTAGAAGTACTGTATCATTTGTCAGCATGGACTTTCAACCTTTCAAGCACTTCTTCTTGCTTGTTATTTGCAGGTTAATCATTTAGGTCTATTTCTCAAAAAACATATTTATATCATAATGAAAATAAAATTCATACTCTTCCTGGATGCTTCAGAAGAATAATGAAAACATTTCAAATACAGGCTTTGGGAGAACACTTCAATCCCTTTCTCAAAAATAACCCCACAGCAATAACCTGAGGTATCCAGTAGCCATTTGACTAAAGTGGGATTCATCAGCCTAAGTAAGGTCTTATGAATCTTAAAAAGAATTCCTTTCTCAGCAGAGATGAATACAAGAAAGTTACAACCGGTCTCTCCTTTCCCCAAAAAAATCCCTCTGACTTCGTGACAATTTTCATGAGAACACTTACAGATTTAATTTGTCGTGGTAGTTGCCAATAGTCAAAGTGTTCACTGGTGAGGGAGGAAGAAATTTTGTGTAACTTGGTTTATTCAAAAAAAAAACCCCAAAACCCAAAACCTCCCATAAAAAAAAAAGGATACTGATGCAGGAACTTTTTTTTAGGTTTCTCCAGAGAAAAAATAAAATACAAGCAGTTCCCCAATCAATTATGCTAAGTCAGGTAGAACTGAAGTATTCATAGTCCTGCCTGAAAACAACGCAATTCTCTGCTTAACTTTGCTTATGTAATTTCTACTTACAGCAACAGTGCAAAGAACATCACCCACCAGCAATGAGCCAGATATTACCACAGGACTTGAGAATTTTAACAGCTTTCTAGTACGTGCCAGTCCCCCATTAGATACAGAGTCTAGAAAGGGGACAGAAGGTTAAATCTAGCAGCAATAATGTCAAAAAACAGCACCATTGCTTAAAGCAGCTCTTTACAGGCAATTCACTATCAGAGATGAGACAATTTGAAAAGTGTTTTTACATTTCTTTTTTAACATTTCTTCTCTGAATGTTGGTCAGCACTCAAACATTAGGTCACCACTAAATACAGAGTTCGTTATTTAAGGCTGCTAAATGGTGAGCTTCTTATTACTAATAGTAAATACATAGAATGGACAGGTAGGACCTTTCCTGAAAGCTTTGATCACCCCATTAATGCTATGGGAAAAAAAATATAAATATGATCCAGTAAGGTAGGTGGTACTTAATGAGAAGAATGAAGTCTAACATTTAAATATGTTTATCAGATGCAGACAATGTATTCGGAAAATCTTAAGCTTTCAGCTCTGAGAATTAGCTATGCTTTAATAGCATTCAGGGAAACAATGAGCCAATGTAGAAGCTGTCTGTTGAGTCACTGAACGTTGATTCAGTCTGAATGCATTCACCGCAATGTACCGAGCTACCAGTTGGGAATGAGTGGGAATTCATTAACATACAGAGAAAGAAACAAGCATGCTGGTGCATTGTGTCATCTGTTTCACAGCTTCATATTTTACCTATAGGAATTGTGGCAAATGAATAACTTTTAGGGGACCTTAGCAACAATCAGCAGTCACACTCTGCCTGCAAAGAAAACAGCAAATTGGTTTAAAATCACCTCTTAGCATATGCAGTGAAAGCCATTACATGCTGTCAACATGTTCGAGTCATTGTGCTAATGAGATGAGACAGGTTGTGTGACAAAGAAAGCAGCATGTTTCTCAGTGGTGAGAAGTAATGAGTCCATTGACCAGTACAGAGAACCTGAATCCTCAGCTGTTCTTAAATTAGGCACTCCCCCATTTGGCAAGATGCTTATCTCTGCATTTAGGCTTTCTGTTATATTTTGGGTTTGTGGGGTTTTTTTAATCTGTGTTTGGCTGAAACAGAAGGGCATATTCTTTCTGACGGCTGGGGCAGAGATCACATGTGCTCATCCATACCAATGGGCTAGAAATATCTAGCTAGGCTTTATAGGTCAGTCATCTTACACTAAAGAGTGTCAATGACGATCTTGTGTCTGTTTGATCAACCATCTTAACCATATTCTCTACTACCAAACAGCTAGCTTTGATAAAGCAAGCAGCCAACCAAACTTCGTAGGCAAGAAAAAAAAAGTAAATGTCCTTGAAGATTGTGCCCCTTTCATGCTGTGATTAATTAAGCAATTAAAAGTATGATTGGTCTTTTTAAAGATGTCATAAGATATGGCAATTTCCCATTATCCAGAATAAATTAAGAAAATATCTTTGGTCCTTTTATAACGGACTAGAGCTGCAGGACAAAATGTTACATGGCTCAGAAATTGGAGACGTTTTCTGTTCTCAAATATCACTGCAAAGCAGGATGAGTCAGATGGACATGCCAAAGCTCTGATCATAAATATTTTGACTATTTCTACATTGCATCAGCAATCATGTTGCTAGATCAATAGACTTCAGCACTAACGATTTTAGCCCTTCAACATGGAGCTGTACTCCCACAAACCCTAGTGACTTCTCATCAGCAAAACCTACATGGAAGTCAACAGGAGATTGCTCGCTCATGTAAGCTTGTGACCCCAAATCTGATTAAATATAGGAGAGAACCAGACCAGACAAAAGCTAAGAAACTAGTATAAAACTAAAAAAAAAAAAAAAAAAAAAAAAAAAGACTCTGAACATAACAAATTTTCTTTAACCTATCAGACTGAACACATAGTTATACCTCTCGGATATTCTCTCAGCTTTTGAAAAAATAACCCAAATCTCCTGTCACTTAGCTATTAAACAAGGCTCAGCAACCTTCACCTGACTTGAGAGGCATTAGGCTTATAACAGGAAAATCAAACCCTAGTACTTTGTCCTGGCTGCTCTTGAGATATTTTGAAATTGTGACTTATCCCTCAGACCAAGCAGAAACACAATTCTGTCAAGCTATCTTTGGCCACTGACAGATAGGCTGAAGTATTTCAAGCTTTCTAAGTCACTCTTTTTTCACCACTATCTGCTGCAATGACAGTATGTCTCTAGCATATCTTTCAATGAAGAGAACTATAATGAGAACAAGAGAAATGGAGTAATATGATCAACAGTCTAAACAAAATTTCATGTCAAGCCCACTCCTCTTCCTAGTTATTTCCCTATGCTTACTGCAACTTTGGGAAGGAAATCACTTATTCATCAGGGAGTTCATAAATATTACTTCACCAGCTGATTTAGTTAAGTCCCACTAGAGCTTTGAAAATGCTAGTTAATGAATTTACCATGGGGAAAAAAAATGTCCTGATTTCTGGCTTCCTACATAGTTTGGCAATAATCACTAATCCAGAGAAGGCACAACTGTTTGCAAAGACTATGATGAGGAAGGACAGACTGCAAACAATCTTCACAATCTATTGCTTTTTATCATTTTATTTTGCAATATGCGTTAAACAGTAAGTGCTTTATACACTGAAAATCAATTATGAAGTAGCAAAAAAATAACAGGGGAGGTCATTTAGAAAAAAAATCAGTGACACATATTTAGAATCAACACAATTAATCCATACAACCCCCTTAATCCAAAAATGTCATGCAAAAAATTGACTGACCATTTTTAAGGAAGGTGGTAGCATATTAACAATATGGATGTGCCAAGTTTACTGGAAACAATTCAGTTACCTCACACAAGTGCTACTCTAGCCAAACCATCACTTAGCATGTCAAACATCTATAACTATCTGATGCACTTAAATGGCTTAGGAAAATATACAGAGTGGAATAATCAATTTTCAGGGGCAGAGAAGCATTCACTGTGGACAGCATTTTGAAGTCCTTATTGAAATGCATAGTTTTTCTGTAGCTACTTGTATGCAAGAATATTTAGAACCTGCCTGAATGTACATAACAGGATTATCACTTAGAAGTCCATAGGAAGTCATAGTGCAATACAGAGAAAACCTCACAAGGATGCTAGCTGCATCCTTCATGTGACACATTACAAAGTCCCACCATCGACACTGATTCTTCAACGTCACTTAGACCATTACAAGTCTCTGGATTTTTTATTTCGCAAGAGTAGCAGTAGCATCAATTTCCTGGTCCTTGCACCCCTTAATAGCAAATATTCATCTTTCCTGTTAAAAACGTTACATGTTTCATCTCTCCATCCTGCAATACTTTATCACCACAAGAGACAGTTATCTGAAATTGCTGTAAAATAAATGACAGCTCTCTTTGCTCTTTTGTTACTATGTCGCAGTAAAAGAGAGCCAGTCCTGTAAGTATGGTTGAAGAACATATAGTTCTATTCTGCATACAGAGCTGGGAATCGGCATGCATTTAAAGCAATCTAAAGTTTGCTAGATGGTTTCAATACAAAAAGACTAAAATACAACTAGAACACAGAAAATGTTCTGTTCAGCATTTTTAATACAAGTCACAATCCAAATTAGTTCATTAAATGCAAGCTGTGAAACTTAACTTTGATCCGTAAGTCACTAGAGAAAAGGATAGTAAAGAAAATCTGTGATAAACAACTATATTTTCTAGTTTTCTCTCCTTAGAGCTCTGTCAGAAGAGATCCCACCATTCCGTTGGAAGTTCTTTTCTTCTCAACACCTAGTCCATGGATCTGTTCCTAACCATAGATAAAAGGACAAGTTTTCATTAGGGTGCAATTAGGCATGCAACTCCATTACTATTAACAATGTAATGAAGAATAATAAGACAAAAATAAGAACATTAACATTTTTTCAAGGTAACAAATCATTCTTAATGGAAACTGTGTGCCTTAATTCCCTATACATGGTAATACAAATGTAGCTCATTTTGTCAGTTCATGAGGAGAGAAAGGACAAACCTAAAACAAAAGACACTCCATTCCACCTTGCCCACAACTAAGCAAAGCAAGAATGAAATGTTGGCCTGCTGAAAATCAGTGGGAATTTTCCTTTTATTTCACTTGGGGAAAACTTCACTTCATGACTACTTATTTACTGATTTCAAATATGTTAGTAAGTACAGATTTACATGCAAACCTATACTATCCAGAAACATGCCAGAAATGTGAAAGTAATCTTGGTCATAGCTAAAATAAGATTTAATCCAATATCAAATGAAGAGCATGAGCATTTTTCTTTGACTTCAGGAAGTTTTGGATGGAGTCCATTTGGAAACTATATACTGAGGAGGATTTCCATGCTAACCACAATGTTTTCTTTGCCAGAGGAAGATAAAAATGTATTTTAAATAATGGCATTTTATCAATTTGAAAGCAAAATGTCTGGTCTCCAGCTCTGGAGTAGAAAGGAAAGATTTATTTTCTTTGTTATAACTAAACTCCTACATCATTACAAAATCAAAACCCAAAACCCAAACCCAAGAACACCACCCAACACACATCTTGTTACTATTATTACAACAGAACAGAGAAGTTATTTTCTCCATAATTATATTTTGGTTTATGCATTTACCATATTTCCTACTGCAAAAAGTACTAATTCACAGCAGCTGCTATGAACCACAAGTTGACAACCTAACTAGAAAGCTGACAAAATATTTGATTAGTTGTGCCTGGTGATAGAGATAGCCATTCATTCAACAAAATTAAACAAAGCACCTTCAATCCAACCTCACGAGGGTTTTTTTTACATGAACTCCAGCTGACCTAACAAAAAGCTTGATATATAGGAAAATTTAGGAAGACAGAATTATAGGAGATGACATACTGGATTAGGCCAACGGTCATAGATTTAACTGAGCATCAGTCAGAGGTCAGTAATAAGTTTTATAAGATCAGGGTAAAACCGATGCAATAGAATCATATGTCTGCAGGTAATCTCCCTCACGCAAATTAGTTGAAGGATGGCTTGTTATAGGATGTATGGGGCCTTTTAACAGTTTTGAACCACATCCTCTTTTATAATTCAAATTTGTATGGCTGCACAATTCTATTCTTGCTCTTCCTGTAAGTGGCCAATCCCTTTCTTGAATAGTACCAAGCACTTGGCTTCAGTAATTGGAAACTACCTGTGTAAGGCTTATATAGAAAGCACAGGGGCCTCCTACTCCTGCTGCAACAAATATTTTCGAATCTATGCCAAAAAAAGAAAAGAAAAAAAAAAGAATTACACAGCTATAGAAAGTGCGTGTTGTGCTACTTATTAACAATGCTTTGGTTTTGTCCTGGTTTCGGCTGGGATAGAGTTAATTTTCTTCCTAGTAGCTGGTATAGTGCTGTGTTTTGGATTTAGTATGAGAATAATGTTGATAACACACTGATGTTTTAGCTATTGCTAAGTAGTGTTTACACTACATCAGGGACTTTTCAGCTTCTCATGGTCTACCGACTGAGAAGGCTGGAGATACACAAGAAGCTGGTAGCGGGCACAGCCAGGACAGCTAACCCAAACT
>NW_009199165.1:0-39204 GCF_000690835.1 Fulmarus glacialis | reverse complement strand
GAATTATTATTTTAATATAATAATAATAATAATAATATTGAAAACAAATTTAAGTAGAAGTATTATGAACCCGCAGAATAACCCTTACTGTAAAAACCTATTTTTCTTGCTGCAGCAAAATAAAGTTTCCTGTCAATGAAAGGTCACCGAGAAGGCCTTATACTTTTATACAAACTTACTTAAACACAAAGTGTTTTCTGAGGAAAATTTGAAAGTTGCAGTAATGTTTCCATAATGGAAAAATATAGTCTACTATGTTCAGAGCAGTATGGGAAATACCAGCAGCAAGAAACTGGAGCTGGGATTATGCCAAATTATTTGGTTGCAGTAACATGAGCATGCCCTAAAGCCTACTCTGTGAATGAAGGACATTTATCACACTTATGTAAATATGATGTAAGAGGTAAAAGAATTTTGATAAAATTATTTTTATCAAAACAATTTGGACATGGATCTTGATTTTCATGTACATTTGGGAACTGACAATGTCCAGGTGCAGACTTCAGTGGTTCTGCACATCTGTGCCCTCTGCTTTGAGCCATAAATTGTAACATTGAGCCTTCAGGTACAATTACTAAACCTACTGCCTACATTGGGGGCCTCACTCTAATGAAAGTGATCTGTTTATACTTTGAACTGCATGATCAGGCAAGCAATGACATACAGCTATCTTAATGGAAAACCATTTTAGGAGATATGAATTAACATGGAGGATTAAATGATAAATAAAGACGACTGACAGATAACAGAATATATTCAAAAGAATTAATATATTCAAAATTCAATCAAGAATTTTATCATCAGTCATCACAGTTTCAAAGGTGTTTACTCTAAACTACATTAATAATGAAAACCAACAAATATTAAATATATACTTTGCCTATCTATAGGCATCACTTCGCAAAGCCAGACACTCACAGGAAAACATGTGCTGCAACAGCAGGACAGGAAAATCCTGCAAACACCTCGGTGAGGAGCTCGTATTCTGCAATGCATCTGGGCTTCCATTCTAAAACTCATTTAGAAGCTCCAGGTCTGATTCAATTAATCGGGTTGTTTCCAAAATGGGATATATACGGTGCAGTGCGAGAACTCCCTCTGAGGACTTTGTAATTCACAAACTTAAAAACCTTTTTAATACACACTGCAAATACATTTATGTTTTGAGCTTTTCACCATCTCAAAGTGATACTCTGCCTTGCCTCTCACATACTTGTCTCAGGCGCAGTTTTTAAACACTTGCAAACAGGATTTTTTCAAATATTCAAAATATCTGAAGTACTTTGTTTTTTACAGAGCTGGGATCACTGGTATGCTGTGTAGCAACATGTTTAGTAGCTTTTATCTCACTTTTGATGGAAGAGCAAATAACACTTTCATGCAATTTAGTTTGTACACCAGCATTTTGAAGTACCAGACAGTAACTGGAATCAGTGTATCATGAATCCTAAAGAGTTTATTAATTTACTGGTTGGACTAGAGATACCATAATTATTTTGTTATCATGTCTGCTTTCTCTTCACACATTTGTAATGAGTTATTAATATTAGCTATTAATATTTTTAAGTGAGGATAATGTGTTTAAAATGTTTATATGCTTATGTCCCCAAAACCATGTATTGCGCTCATAAGAAGAACCCCACTGAATTGTGATAACAAACCTTTTGAATTCACATGCAAGAAAATGATTTTGAAAAGTTACTCAAAAGATCTACCATCACTGTGTCCTTCATATTAAAGTAATCACAATGAAAACCATATATTCTATAAACGCATGCATCTGTAGCAGTTAGACGGATTATGTAAAATGGCCTATAATAAAGAAAACTAATAATTAATAATATTTAGCAAAGATGATTGCAAATCTTTGTTAATTAAATTTTGCAAACTGCTATGTCCACTAATGAGCCCACAAGCTGATTTAGTAGAATTAGTCCTTTGTATTCAGTAGAGTAATATATCCGTCTTTGTATTGCAGGGACAAAAGAGAAGTGTCATCAGGGAGCTGCCTGCCTGCACACACAAACACACTCTATAGAAATTGTCATGTTATTGGAAGCATGGAGGAATGTCACTAGGAAAACACAGGAAACCCAAGCCAAGATTTGAGATAGCTATATTCAATTATCAGACATTTTCATTCAGATTTCAGAGTGGTATTTCAAAAGCCACTGTTTTGTTACTGCCTGTTAAAAGCCCCTATGGCATTCTTTATGATTATTAGTGAAACAGAAATTAAATGGCAACTGACCCGTACAGTGTTCACTGGAGTCACATGTTTCGGAGACCTAGATACTGCATCTGCATCACTGTGTGATGAACGGCACGTACATTTCCAATTAGGATCTGCTTTGGAGTGCTGGTATAGATGAATGAAGGAAATTTGATGAAACTTCTTAAACTGATGCCACACTAAGAATGAATCTTCTTGTTTTCTGTTTTAAACAATATATGATTGGTTTGTAAGCTTCTGTTCAATAAAAAAAACAAATTATGATGTCTCAGTAATGTTTAATAGAAATAAAGTAATTAATACAGAAGCCTGAAAGATTCAAAGTGCCTCTTAAAAGGAGACATAGGAAATATAACATTGCCATTAAGTGCATTTAAGTACATTGACTATCTCAAATATTGAAAAAACATAGCCATGCACTATTTAACACTCAAAAGGAACAGCAACATCCTAAGACCAGATAACATAAATCTGCTAACAGCATTATGCAGGAAGAGCATTTTTTCTCAGGCAGAATATTCTGAATTACTGTTTGTTAAAAAATACTTCAGTGCCACCCGTAGCTTTTAATACAAAGTCAAACTGATGGCAAATTGTCAATGACATCAACCACTTCCTCTGTTGTCATCAGCAACCTGTGCACTGCCAGCACTAATTTCCTGCTGTTCTAGTTCAGGCAGCAACCTGCCCTTTTGCAGCAATCTAGAAGACCAGGAAAAAAAAAGTCTGCTGTTTGAAGATGCCCAGAAATTGAATTGTTCGTTATAATCCTTTCTAATATGTTTAACTGGTTGAGTGTGTTAAAGACAGACAAAAGTTATTGCTGTTCTACATGTATTACTTCTGCTTAAACATATGCTGCCATGTAGTGTATGTCATAAGTATTCATTTCATCCAAGCTTTCCAAATTATCTTTTTTTGTATAAGACATGAAAAGTAGGTTTAATTTCCTCATTTCTTAATGCTCTCTAATAAATCACATCTGAAAGCATTCAGTGACAAGCATTTGAGGAGCACTTGGTATATTTTCTTCTTCTCCTTTAGCAGACAAATGGTATCCCACCACACATAGACCAAACATATGCACAGCGGATATGGGAAGACTTAGTCTCCAGCTATTAGTTTCTAGCTGTGACAGTAGCTCAAAACTTTGCATTCCCTGTTATGTGCTTTACATGGTTGCTTTATACAACAAAATGAATAAAAATCACGTTTCTTAATAAGCTGCTGTGCAACTTGCAGAACTAGTGCCTGCACAGCTCCAGTCTCAGCTATATTTTCCCAATAACATCCCTTTGTAGGGCCATGTTTTTCACCAGCAGAGAAACGTTCACTACTGCTTCTCCACACACAACCTAGCAAACTCTTTCTGAAAGCACCTCTTCTGCTTCCAGAGATGTCGTTTCCTGCAAAGCTGAGTTCTGCAGTCGCCTCTGCCAGAGGCTAAGCCTTTCCTAAAGGTTTCCTTGCCACAAGAGAGAAGGAACACGCAGGAACCAAACCCAGATACACGTTAATGAAGGGCCTACCAGTAGCTTGAAACGCAGTTGAACACCGGTCAGGCATAAGGCACTTCCATTAAAATTTTGTGAAGACCCTATTTAAAGTCTCTCTTCAAGGAAGCCCCAAATTTCAGCAGGATTTAACATGTTTCTCTGTTAGGCTAGATGAGGGAGATGGAAGCTGGACCTCCCTACACCAGACGAGCTCCAGCTAGGGCTGTCTTTCTTTGTTACCATCAAACTCCCCAAAATGAAGTGAACCTAAAATACAACAGCATCTTTAGGCAGATAAATGAGAGTCTGGCCATTGAATTTTCATTCATAGAGGCTTGTCCAAACAATAACCCTCTGTCTGCAGTCACTTTCTTATGAACAACATAATTTAAGATGATTTCAGGAGCAGAAAATTAAATCATTCACAGTGGATAGATCTTCAAATAACAGTACACTTTTATCTCACAGGCAACAGTGTTGTCAGTACTTGGGCATAATTAGGACTAGAAATTGGTAATTTTGCTATAAAGCAGCTGACAGAACAATAGAGAGTTTTTAAAATAGACTTCAGTTAAAATCTTTAATATTGACTCAGATTTTTTTACTTGAAAACTTCCACACAGCTACATTTTGCTTTGCTAAATATTAACGTGCACAGAACTTAAGGTAAGTCTTGTTTTCTAACCAGTCACCTCCCCTTTGGATTATGGATCCATAATTATTCATATCGCCTTAACGGACTGGTGGTGGAAGCAAATTTATCTTCCGGGATTTTGGAAAATGTAATCACGTAATGGAATCTTTAATGCAAAACACAATCCTATCTTAACCTAAATTTTAGGGGAGGGTATTGTGGGAAGCTAGCATTTTTAGTAAAATAACTGAGTACCATAAAAAGCCCATAGGAATGTGAATGAAACATTATAAGCAAAATATATTAAGTGATAGGAAGGTGAAAGTTAAGATTAACATTTGAAAGTAAGAAACTTCATAGCAACACTAAGTCAGCATTTCCCTCTAAAATGCATGTCTCCTATCCTCTTTCTTTTAAAGATGAAGGAAACAACATACAATCTACCATACAACTATATACTGTGTTTGGTATGAACTTTTAAAATTTCTGTTACCAGTCGTGATGCTTTATCATCCACAGTCTTTTACTTTCTTCTCATCAAGACTCGTAAGGCATAAATCACCTTGAAATGTCCTTTAAATCCCTTTCCTCATCATGGTTCCATCAAGGGTATTGCATAGTGTCCCACAAGCTTATCTTGTATGTGGTTCATAGGCTATTTAGAAATATTCTTACCTCAGACACCAGTATTTGATTTTTTTTTCTTGCACCATAATGTCACTGCAGGAGGTGCAATGTGGCAAAGTTACTAAAAAAATGTCCCAGGTCACTCACAGCCAAGGAAACTATGATACTGAAAGAACACAGGGTCACTGTTGACTTAAACCCTGATCTCCACGGATGATTTTTCACATCCTTTTTTATTGTCATTAACGCAAGTTTCTGGACAGTGCCTCCTGAAGAGCTTCCTGATCTCCTCACGCAGTAAGAGATTGGCCTAATAATAAAATTATATCATCCATATTACTCCTGTTTCCTAGTTTTTATGTCTTGCTTTATCTTCTGATCAGCTGTGATCAAAAAAAACAGTAATCACCTATTTTCCCTTTCCTAGTTCTTTTTACTTGCCAGATGTTTACTGTCTTCTAACTTACTGTTGTATATAAATAAAACAAAGAGGGCTACTTGTTATGTTCTGAAGGAAAGTGTGGAGCATGGTAGCAAGTTTAGGTGAAATAAAAAACAAACCAGAGAGAACAACTGTATCACTATTGGATTTTACCCTTCCATTGGAGAAGTTATGCTACATGATATACCAACCAAGTCAAAATTTGTCTAAAAACCAATCAGATGGATTCACTGATAAAGAATGTCAAAGACACTGTTAGGGATACACAGGCTTTCATCCAAGTTCCATGTCAAAATTCAGCATGAAAGACTGGAAGTTCTGGAACAGATCATATGGTAGTGCCTGGACCAGTACCCAAATGACCATGTTATTTTCAAGTTATCAGGGAGAATACATACATTGACCCTTTCCTCACTCCCAGAATATGAAATAAGCAGGAGATTAGGGATGTGCAACCAGTTTTCTTCAGATGGTTCCTTTTTTGTTCCACCTGGAAATTTTGTCTAACTAGAAAAAAAAAGAGGACCTCATTTGTTGGGAAAGCCAGACGCTCCAGATTGGAGCAGTTTCTCTGACGGTGGCTACAAAATTACCAAAAATCTTAGATGAACAGCCATTCATAAACCTGTGTTGACTCCGCATCCCATGCTCAGATTTCTCTGGACTCACTGAGCATCTGTCACTTGTATATAAGCACTAAGTCCGACACACATAAAATGTATCAGATTCTGCCGGCAGTTTATCTGACATATACAGAACATGTATGTGTACCTACATTTCCATCCAATGTCTTGTGAAAGAGTCCAGAGTGGATGACCAGAGACACATTGAAGAAGAAGAAACTTGGTGAGGTTCCTGTGTAGGAAAACTCATGTGAGGCAGCAAAACTTTTGACTTTAAAAAAGGCAAAGGTAATATGGGAAAATATTAACAGCACTCTGTTCTTTTGAAAAGCACTCTTCAAATACTGATCTCTGATCCTTCTTTAAATTGCACTGGTTGACATACTAGCCTGGGAGAGGAATTTGGCCATTTGCTGACATTTCTTTTGTGATTCTTATTTATCAACTAGCCTGGGATCCAAAGGTATGCAAAAAATATTTTGTTGAAGGTTAAACTGATTTCATATAAATTACATGAATTTTAGTATTTCATTATCTTCCTCAGTGAATAACATTTCATCATTTATAGAAACTAGTCATTCTTTTGTATTTTTAACCTTGTACGTCATAGGATATGACAGTCATAGAATGTGATGGTACATGGTCATCACGTACCCATACATCATAGGATTTTGACATAGCCTTTAGGTTGGAATAGACTTCTGGAGACTATCTATTCTGAAACCCTACTTAAAGCAGAGCCAATTCTGACATTAGATCAACTTGCTCCAGCTAGTTTTTAAAATCTCCAACGATGGTGTTACAGGGGAGTTGGGTAGGGTAACCACAAAAACAGAGTCATACATCTCCTATAATCCAAAAGTTATTACCTTTCCTATTAACAGAATGGATGTAGCAGATGAGCAATGATTTTTGTTCCAGGATTTCTATTCAGCCGCATGCACTAATACCACACACTCACAAACCAGATCCCCGCTCCTCCCAGCCAGTCAGCGTAGAGCTGCACCACCAACCGGGGGGAGCAGGCACTCACTGCGTGGGGTCCTGGCATATAACTGTTCCACCTCAGACTCTGCCTTTTACATGTCCGGACATCCTTTCATGGTGCTTCCCTCTCTTCCCAGCCACTATTCTCTTAATTACTTATTGCTTTCTAAATTAGATTGCAAACATAAGCTGTCAATGGCCTTGCTAATCACACAGCCCCAGGCCAACTTCTTTGACTTTCCCCTTATCTAAGACCAATTACTGATTGTCCCTAGGGATTCTGTTACCCTGTGGTCTCCTGTCCCCCAAAATGTTACAAAAAGTGTGAAGCTAGCAGCAGTTGCATAACAAGGTTCATCCGTATTTCTTTATTTTCCAGCTCATACTGGATTAATCTTGTCAGAGCTGGGCAGATGCAGTAAAGGTCTCATTTGCTTTTGCAGTGTTTTTGGTTATACTGGTAAATTGTTGGGTTTTTGTCTCCTTATAACCAGACAGAATTTCTCTTGCTGTAATTTGTAGCATTATCTCTCGTCTTTTATTGTGCACCTCTGAGAAGAGTCTGGTTTTGTTTTCTCTATAAATTTCTGTTAGACAATTGAGGACAGCAAATAGATTCCCCTTATGATGTTGGCCTTCTCTGCTGACTCATGTACAGTTTGCTTGAAAAGAAAAGAAAGTAAAAGAAAATAATCTAAGATGTTACAAAAAACCATTATGCATTCTCCAAAGATAAAATGGCAATTTGTGTATATAGCAAAATTTGATCTTAGAAAAATATATGAAAAAGAAAACTTAGGGTTTAGATTTCTTTTAACTTCTTTGTTGTTCATCTTATATGTAATTGCTTTGTAGATCCGTGAGAATGTCAAATTCTCAGAAGTCTGTGGGAAGCCTTTAAGAAACCTTTCAAGAATGAGAAAGTGCATGGATATTCTCAAACATATGAATTAATTTAAAAATCATACAATACATGAGAAGAGGACATATACAGCCTTTATACAAACATTTCCAGTAAAGATTGATTAAGAGGCAATTTCATTTTAGCAGCTGAAATTTCAATGGAAAGCATGATTAACCCAGAGATATCTGTCTGAAACAGCCAATTAGAGCCAGAAACTTAGAATACTGCAGTCCTCATGTTTTTCAGATGTTTTCAAAGTTTGCTGTTTAATGGAACTTACTTAGGTTGCGTGATGGTGGTAAAATAGGCAATTGCTTACAGGTGGGAAGCCCTGTATATACACCTAATACACTAACTGTTCTCATGTGACGTCATCAAGCTCTTTAGCTTTCTACAGAGCATTTTCTCTCATTGTAAAAAAAGGTTGCTAATAGTTACTTACTGTACTGTGGCACTGTGAGAAATAAATAATTAAAGTTCGTTTACTAGTTTTGAAAACACAAGTCGCCATTTAAGTGCTAAGTATATTATCATCATTTTCAGCCCCTTAGCGTTGAAGTAAAGTCCATCTCTGTATAAATTTATAGGGAAAATACCCTAATATTCCCCCATCTCTGTCATTAAACCATAAGGTTGACAGCAAGAAATAATACATTTTTCTTCTGCTTGAGTTAATGAAGCCAAGTTTATGTGCCAAGTTAACTTGGAAAGACAGTTCTGAAGGCAAGTCACAACAAGCCACGGGATTTGCATAAGAAGATTATGGAAAAAGATGCTTCATTAGAGAAGTTTTACATTGGATCAAAAGTGTTATACCTAAGCAGTTATGGCTTGAATCAACATATTTGGTAGCTACAATAAATTAAAGCGATAAAATGAATTTATGCTGTAATATATGATTGAGTCTGTGGACAGTGATTAAGACCATAATTATCTGGAGATAGTTAAGGAAACAAACTAATCTGAAATACATTTAAATTAATCTGAAATACCATCTATTCAACTTTTGGAAATAGAAAGATGACGTTTCAGAGAATGATTTTTGTCTCTCCAGGAACATGGCAACCGAATGAGATCTATGGCCTGCCTAGTTCTCCAGCAGTGCCAGAATCTGACTATGCAAAACATTTGTAATACCCCCTGTCCACAGGGGATAACATCAGACTGTTTGTCTGTAACTTGTAATCTGAAGCAAGGTGTATAGATTTTGATTTAATTTGGATTTTATAGATTAAATCATTATCAATTCTAATAACAGTTATTTCCTTCTTTTAATTCAGGCTGTGAGTAGCTTCGTACAGCAAACTGAAACTTCAGTTTGTGTGCTGCTTGTCTGAACGACAGAGAATAGATACCCCAAAGAACAATCTACATTTAGAAGGCAGAAAAAAAGATTTAAGATTATCATTGAAATTCACTTTAAATAAACATAATTTAGTGTAAATGGTGAAGTAATCATTGTTTGCTGAAAAAAATAATTACAGCACACATGCAGGATCACAAAAATGCTTGTACAGATTTCCACATGCTTCTCACCTCTGATTACAACCTAATATATTTTAAAAAAAAAATCCCTAATCTCCAACTCGTGTAAAAATTTTGCAGAGTCAATTGGGGAGTCCTGTCCTGCTGAGTTGGATATCTTCTTAATTTACTGTGCCTTAGAACCTGATATTAGAGCATATCCACAACACAATACAAGGAGGACAAACAACTATTCAGATCAGGTACTAAAAGCAAAGTAGCTTTGATGACACAGAGCTTTGTTGCAGCTGAAGCTCATGCTGCCTGTGCTCTACTGAAGGTATTTGGTAGCTAAGCTAGCTCATTTATGCCTACATGAACGGTAGCACAGCTCTGGAATGGAGAAGCAGAGATAATACCAATTTATCTTGGGAATATTGTAATTGGCCAAAGGTCAATTTTTGGAGCCTGAATATTCTCCAATGACATGGGACAATAAATGTCTTGAGACAACAAGAGTGTATAACAGCATCATAAAAACAGTCTTATTAGAAGACTACCATTTGTAAAATCCAGAACTTCACTCTGGAGTACACTTAATCATACCTTAATCCATCCCAGCTCAGACACAAAGCATTTACTTAAGTTCTGCTGCACTTCAAGAGAAATATGAAGCAACTGGAGAGAATCCAAAGAAGAGAAAAAAGAATGATCAGAGGTCTAAAAAACATTTATTGTAATAATATATACATAATTACATAACAATAATAGTAATATTTAGTCTACATATCTATATTGGATAAGATAAACAAGCAATAAATTCAAATTGCAGTAAGGAAAATTCATATTAGATATTAAGACAAGCTTTCTATGGACAGTTCCACTATGGACAGTGGAACACAGCACCAAACTGCTTATGAAGTTTTTAGGAATAAGGCAGACAAATATCTGTCAGAAGTCACAAGTAGTTGATCCTACCACAGGCAGGGAGGGGTCCAGGTGATCTTTCCAGGTTCCTTCCAGCTCTGCTGTACTATTACAGAAGGGAATTTTGTGAGGATGCAGTTATGTGCTCTTGTGTTTTCTGGAGTAAAATGAAAGTATTTTACCAACTAGGGCTTGACTAAACCAAAAATGGACATTCAACTTCAAATGTTTTTTATAGATATCTAATGTTTTAATCTAAGGTTATTCTTTGCATTTTCAGAGGAAGGAATTGCATTTGCAAGGGATATTATGATGGAGTAGATTTATTTGATACTCTGTCTTACAATTTTTGAGCACCTTGTAAACATTCTATAGATTTGATGAAAACGTTAAATATTATATATTAGCCCATTTGGTACCATGCATTTATTTCAGATATTTTTCTGACACTGCTCAAACTAGTGTTTTGGAACATTTTCTATTAATTCAGCATGTTTTACATGTGGTGCAACTGGATGAAGTATACAGTATGGAATCGAAGCCTCAGAGATCTGCCCTAGTAACTAATTGTAATGTTGACCTAAGAGACTGATCAACATAAAAGTCAAACACACAGAAAGATAGACAAGGGCAGAATAGGCAAGGAAAGCAACTGCAGGGCCAGAGTTTCAGTCACATTCACTAAAGCCATTAGTTTAAATCTTAGAGCTCAGATAACAACTAAACTTGCTCTCTTTTCCTGCCTAGATACTTAAATATTTAGGTCATTCTTTAAAAGCTGTAATTCTAAAAGATAGGAGTGCTTTATTTTGTGTTACTTTAAAAAAAAAAATCTGTGGAAAACCAGCATTAATTAGACAAACTGGAAACTAAAAGCACTCCTAGATACCAAAAGTGCTTAAAAGAGAACTCTCAATTTTTTCAGATATTCCTGTAGCAATCAGAGCACAGCACAAAAACAGTCTAGTTCTAAGATCTGAACACATTTCATTTCATGCAAAGGACACTTTGTCCCAATTTTATCTACTGAAAAAGCTTATACATAAGTCCACTCATCATCTATGAATGTGCGATCAATAAGCCATATTCTGCCCCAAATAAATGTTGATTTGATAATCAAGATGCTAAAAGGCAGGCAAGTAGATATGCTGATTTGCAGATGACAGTCAAGATTAAGTATACCCGAGCTTAGATGCTTTTTTATTCTACACAACTAAGCTGTTCTTATCCCCTTTGAAAAGTTAACTTTCCCATAAAAAGTTAAAATCTTAAAAATAAATCACAACTGTTTTTATAATAACAATTAAAGATTTTACATAAGAAAGTTGCTGGTATTTTTGCTAATTGCAGGCAACATTTTTCTACCTCTTAACAGAAGGTTTGTGAAATGGAAAAATAAGTAACCATTTTGGAAAATTTAGAAAGGAATGTGTTCCTCCCCCTGAAATTGCTACAAGCCCCTTTCAATTTGCAATTTTAAATCCTCATCTTTACATTCAATAGCTCAATTTTTAATTGTTTAACAAGCAAAAATTATATTCAACTCATAAACTTCAAATTCATTCTTTTAATGACTAAATAATCAGGTTCAAATAATTGACTGCTAGCATAACAGTCTCACTGACTTCAGAGGGATTACTTAAAATATTTATTTGTATCTTTAATGTAAATAAGTTCTTTGTCTTAATTGCAAAGCAAAATTGTGATGTAACTCATTCAAAATATATAGTTATGCTAAAACTCTCTTTATGAAAAGATGTGGTTTTATTCTAATTAATACCACATTTGCCTGAACAATTTTAATTGTACATTCCTTGAGAGTTGTCATTCATAAAAACTTGTAAGAGAAAAACTTAGCTTTTAAAGAGCCTGCCAGCAGATGAATCTGATCTAAAATCTCAGCCCTGCAGCAAAATCTACCCAGAATTTTAGTCCAAGCACAAAGAAATATTTTTATAATTAAGGGTATTCTGTCAACTTGCCTTTTGAGTTACAGCTAACGTTGGGAATTTCAAACTGAATCTGAGTTAAGAAGTCAATGAACTGGCAGGGAGGCCAATCCGCATTATTATGTCCGCGGAGACTCACTTAAAAATGAACAGGACTAAGTCACTACACAATCCAGACAAAGTGGGACAAATTCCCTTCTATTTAAGAACCTTTAAATATGAAAACAATTATAGACTCACTCAGATGTGATATAATCATTGCAGGAATAGAAAGACAGCTCTGCAGAATCTTTGCAGGCTTTAATGCAGAGTATCATGAATTAGAATGAAAACAGTGAATAGAAGCCTGCCAGAGAATATGAACTGAGTAAAGTACTGAAGCAACACGTGTTTACGAAGTTTTATTCGCTCTGCAGGACAAGGGAAGGAAAAGGAAGGAAAACATGAAAATTTTAAAAAAACAAAGCCAAAATTACAATCATTTGAAAACTAATCATGGTAATTTCTGGCCTCGTGTCTTGTTTTATAGTCATGAATATTTCAAAGTCATTGAGAAGCATCGTATTTTCACTTGGAAAGTCTCTGAGTCATAGTTAAATTAAATTCCTTGGATCAAAAATCTAGTAGCAAAATGAATGTACCTAACTAATATATCACTTAGCAAACTATGCTGAAAAATTCCATATTGTTTATGAACTTAATTTTAAATTCAAGATAATAACCAGCTGCTGTTCAGGAGCACCTTTTGGTTATACCTGTTTCATATTTCCGTATTTATGCACTCTACATGACTCCATGGGAATCCGTAGATTTACCTGAAATTGCAGTAGCAGAAGATATAGAGAAGTATAAGTTAAAGCGATTTTTACTGTGAGAAGTCCAACCTAACTTTTTTTCTGGTAAATTATCTTCTCTATAATTGGAGTTCTTTCCATATCTAATCGTTTGTTCACACATGCACCAATTGGAGTGAAAAGACTGTATGTACAGTACCAGCTTAAACCTTCGCTGTGTTTCGCTTTTGTTCATACTATCAAAGGCAAGGAACTGTAAATGTAATTTGCTCAAGATAATATATAGAGCACATGAAGATTAGGGAATTAACCAGCCATTTCACGGTATTATTTTTAAAGAAGTTCTTTACCCGTCTCCTATGACTGTTTGTACAAAACCATCACATTTTGTTATAAAGTTCGAGTTTGATGAATCTACTTTCATTTATGTAGACAGGAATGTGCTGGTTATTTGTCTTGTGAACCAGATCCTTTACTTGCAAAGTATTTTAAGATTTTCATACATATTTATTACAAATTACTGTTGTGAAAACAGCAGCTACTTTACTCATTTAAGTAAGAAAATGATTATATTTAAAAAGAGACAAGTATCTTTTAAGTTTCACAGTTTCTTTCTCTGCTTGAAGTCAGACAAAGTTCTGATCTGTTTGCTGGCATTCATTCTGTCCATGAGACCGTGAAATTTGGTATCTCATTTTCTGACACACTGGGTCTGGGTTTAAGAGGCCAGAGATGCAAAGCTTCTGGACTTTTCATTCAATATTCCTGGTATTGAAGCCACAGAAATCCAAGTTTGTACTTTTTAATGCTAAATCAGATCCTAACCACCCAAGTAATGGGGTAAAAAAAATTTTACCATCTTTCCCACCTGTCCCATGGATCCCTCTATATATGGATAATCAGGTCCCAGCATTAAAGAAGGTTTAGCATGTATTTTTCAGCAAAGAAGGCAGCTCCAGAATATTTACTGCACTTGCATTACATTGTATTCTATTACTACTAAATATTTTTTGCATTTTTTGACTGAAGTATACGACTCTTTACTGGAAAAGATAAAAATGAAATCTCTGTCCTGAAATAACCTCTCCCATGATTCATGTGCTCATTTGGGTTTGTAGGAAAATGTGGTATTAAGAACTTTTGTCCTGAAAAGTACTTGAATTTCTTCTAGTGTTCAAGTCCTTACGACGGCGTGCTCTGTCAGCTCAGTCACCCATGGTGCTGCAGAGTGATGATGTACAGTTTCGTTTAACCAGGATTGAATAAAGGGGCTCAAAGAACTCCTCATCCAGATTTCAAAAATACATAGCAATTGTTTAAAACCACCTCTGCCTTTTTACTGAACGCTGAGATTAATTTATGAACAAGATTCCTGTGTGTCAGAGAGAGAGCAATCTATCAACGAAAGAATTTACACAGCTAGTAAGGCACTTATTAAGATGTAACATAATATAATTCCTATCTGCTTTCTTTCTAAATTTAGGATTTATTTTATCAGCCTTTCCAGCAGCAGTCTTAAGCTGTCTTTATTATATCTGATGGTAATTTATTTTCTAATCCTTTTATGTAATTAAACAAACACCATTTTAATTCTGCTACATGTGAAGGAAATGAAGTAAACAAATGCATTGTCAAACTAAATTCCCACCTCAGTGCAAATCAGTATCTGATATATTGATTTCATTTTATAAAATAATTCTGGCCATTAGTGTAACCAATTGCTCTTTCAAAAAACATCCAACACCAAACAAACGCAAGATTGAAAAATAACAGTAATTTCACAGAACATCAGAATAACACACGTTCAGGTATTACTTTCCACGCCTGAAGCTAAAGAACTGGGATAACATAACAGGAGCGAATCCAGATGTGAACTGAAATGTATGGATTAAAATGTAAAATAAATAAATACCATTGAGCACTGAATAAAAATTAAAAAACTACCACCTTGACATTTTCTTGTAAAATAATATTGTCACGTTTCATCTGAAAATACAGTCCTATAGAAAAGATTCATTAATCTTTTGATAAAGAATCATTATTCATGCAGGTATCAAGAGAAGGATCTCTTTGCCATAAATACCATATCCCGAAAAATTCTAAACCTTACCACCAATATTTCTTGAATCAAAAATCTTGAAAAGATAGACTGCGATTGAAAGGCTTCTTAACTTATTTTTGAATTTAAGTATCACTGTCTTTTAAAGTAATCTACCTTGAAAAGAGATTTTTGAACAAAATGTAAAGGAAAGATTGCAAAAATTTGCTTTTATGTAAAATGATATTTTGGAGAATTGTAACGACACAAATATCTATGCAACCAATGAGCCAGAATGTGGTTTTTTTTTTCTCATTACATGCGTTAAAAAAAAAGTAAGTAAGTACTAAGTTGTTATCTGCACTGTTTTCTATGTTACTTTTTCCATCGATTATACATCACGCGTGAAGATGAGGATAAAACAGAACTAACATTAATAATCCTACATTTGAATAATTATGAATAGGTATCAGAGCTAGCAAAATGCTTATCAGAAATTAAAAATAAATATTCAAATTTAGTAAAAATAAATTCCCAAGTTTAAATGCCCCATTTACAATATACACTCTTTTAGCTCAGAATGGCCTTGCATATTTAAAGTTCCTGGCACAGCTGTTCAGTGAACTGCTAGCATTTTAAGAAGGATACTATTGCTCCATCTAGTGAAAATTTTGTAACACATCAGGCTTCAAGTCTGCAGCTGAACAATATACTTTTTGATTCTACCCAATTCATGTAGCCAAAAAAATTACGTTCATCAACGAGTTAAATTCTATTCATCTTTCTGTTGAAATAGAGCTCTTGATTTTGCAGTACATCACACGTTTAAGACTTTATTCATAACCTTTTCAGATAGAAGCCATAAATGGAAAATTGAACTGTAGTAAAGATTACAAGAACTAGGATGTGGGAGATGTTCTCCATCCCAAACGACTGAAGTCATCCCAGCGTTCATTCCATCCCTGGTTGCTTCTTCTTGCAATAAAATCCTCTGTGATCCCTACTGTTTTTCTACCTTATTCTTGCAGTTGTTCTTGAGAATTTTTAATGACCTTTCCATCCTTTGGTAGGATCCTTCTTCCTTTTTTAACCCTATTCAAGTTATCCTCACAATTTTCAATAACAGCCATCTCTCTCAGTGTCCTTTTCCCCACATTCATTTTCTTAAATTGTGCTTTTTTATTTTCAGTGATGCACGTTCATATAATCTTCACTTACTAAGCAGTGAAAAGTCAACAGATTTAAAAATACTGGAAAACCAAGCCCTCCAGAAAGATGTTTTTTTTTCTTCCCCAGGTGCTCCATTTCCAGTCAGGTCCGGAAGTGGAAACAATAGCTCCAGGGCTCGTTGATTTGCAAATTCATTTTTCTGTTGTTTGTTCTACATTGAATACTGAAATGAAAAAAACACCACATTCATTCTGGACCATATTTAGTATCTCCTATTATTAATGGAAGGGTTTTTTGGATTTCACATGTTAAATCACAGCCCTTGTTACTCCACGTGAAGAGACTCATCTTGCATTTGTGCACATTATTATTTCTACATGATGCATTGCACATCATCCATTTGTACATAATGTTTTTAGAATGTAACGTAAGTTACGTAAGTTGTAGAAGTAACATAAAATGCTGTGAAAACTGGTGCAACAACCTAGGTTTCATGAGGGAAGAAATAATAGGAGGTCTCTTTTCATTGTCTGGAATGTATAGCTGCTCTTTCCCATTTAATAATTATTTAACAGGGACCCAATGTAGTTAGGAACATGTCACAATCCAGTAGATCGGAAACCAAGTTTAAAGTGACAGCATAATATGAAGATAGACAAAAGTAAGAATTTCATGCTTCTAATTTTATTCTCTTTCATTCTGGATCTGAATATTTAATAGGTTTCACACTTGCAGCTTTTCTCTCAAGTCACAAGTGCTTAACTGCTATGTTTATAGAGCAAGAAATAAAGGATCCTTCTGTAATCTATAATCAACCTAATGTTACATTAACAGAATGATATATTTTGCATTCACGTACATCTTCTGACTGTTTTTTGAAGTGGATAAAGTTGACAGTCAAAAAGATATATTAGTGGTCAATTGGACTATCAGCAAAAAAAGCTGTAAGAATTTGTACCTGTGTTAGAAATCGTTATGGAGAAAATGAAAACATTCAAGTTACGGTCCTCAGAGTGGGGGAGTTGGTACAGCAGAAAACTGTAACTTAGGGAAGTAATGGACGATTTGCACTTCACATTGAGCTTTTTGCACTTCATATTTAAAGTTTTATCATCCTTATTTTGCTTTCAGGATATATCAGGGATAAAACCTTCAGGATACCTGAAGGAATCTGAAGATACTACCTGTTGATCGTGAATTTTTTTGACAGTTAATGAATAACTGGTCCATGAAGAAGAGAAAAGGGTGCTCACCTGCATAAAAACTTCCCAGCAAGACGACTGAAAATTAAGATAACCGAAAAAAAACCCTGACACTGTGCAGAGAAAGGCTTAAGGGCTTTAAAGGTAAACACAGGATCTGAATTATTGCCATCCTCATTAGAATTAAACAGAACTTGAGTCCTGAGAAGGTGGCTGCTGAGTTCATGTGAAAGTCAGCCTCCAAAAGTACAAATTATTCACACCAAAGTAGCCCAATTTTGTGAGTGAGTGTATAAATTTTGTAAAATTCCACCTTCACTTCTGAAAGCATTCCAGAGCTTTGTTAATTCTCTCAAATCTGCTTTTCTCTAGGTTTACATCTACTGATAATGATTTTCTCCTGGCTTTTCTCCACAGACTTATCACTTTAAGTCTCTGATAAAATCCTTCTTATTACACTGGCATGTAATTCCTTGAACAAAGACCAAAAATCCAAAAGGCTTGCTGACCTACAAAGCTGCTAGATTATCTTTTGAAGGCAAGGGAGGGGAGAAAGGAAGCTCTTTGATATTTTATAACATCAGTGAGTGATGTTTGTGAACCCAATATCAAAATAACACTTCTAACAAGGAACAGCAGTAAAAGACTTATTTTATGTAAATGCAATTAAAAGCTAATCAAGTGATAGGATAGTTGGGGGCGCATAATTGCTGTGAAGACTCTCAGCAAAGACAGTGCAAATTGGCTGGGGGGCAGGTTAGCACTGGGTGTGTCAGCTAGGTACACCATTTTTGTTGGCACAAGAATGTGCATAAGGGGTTAGCTACCAATGAGATCTGCATGGGAATGCACTTTTATCATGCTAGAAAGCATGGCAGCTGGATTGTGTTCATAGAGAATAGCCCATCAGAATTATCAATTTTTATATATTTTATGAAAATAGAGTATAAATATTATTTTATTTATTTGATTTATTTTATTTTTTAAGCAGTCACAGCTACAACTGCATTTGGGCTGTTTCTTCATGGCTGAGAGCAGTTCAGCAAAGCTCAGAAACTGGGACCAACATAATTGTGTTGCCTGTAGCTAAGCTACACTTCTGCTACCCATGCTAGCACATTTCTAGCTACTTAGAGGTAGATACATGGGGTATCTAATTGTGTTTGATATTCATCTTACGAGAGCTGCAGGTACTCAACACCTCAGAAAGGCTGAATCTCAGTTTACATATCACCGTCAGAATTGTTCTGCTATTATTTCAGAAAACGAGGGATTTCAAGAGATCATATATTGGAAGGATTTTTAGGAATGGGTCACACCCATCAGAAATGTACAGCAGAACAATCCAGAACTTACAAAGTTTAAGGAGTTTCGATGTAGTTGGCTTTCAATGCCAGTGCAAAGATATGTAACAAAAAAAACACTGGAAAAATTGCATTCCAAAAGTCTCTAGATCAGTTTAGATACTATTAAGTTGCATTAGAAAATTAAAATAGTTTTAATTTTTTTTAATTTTTACCTAGGTGATCTAAAAGAAATCCATTTTTGCGGGGGTGGGGGGGAACAGCTGAAAGAATAGGTTATGTTTTTAAAAACACTTCTGATTTATAAGTAAGGGAGGTACATTTTCCACTGACAGGATAGGAAGCATAGAGTCAGTGTTAGGTCAAAAATCTCCCACATCCAAACAAAAAGAGTCAATATATACACAGATGAAGAAATCTGTTTCACCCACACATTGAAGCAGTACTGTATGCTGATAACAGTGAATCTGGCACACATAACACTAATTATATGTGTAAGCAATTGCACAGTCAAGACTTGAGTGAATTTTGTTTCTGGATAAGCAAAACCACAATTTAAGCAGAGATCTGCCTAGCTAAAGCTGTTATAAATAGACTTCTAAATGAGATTCCAAGATGGAAAATATAGCTTCCTTAAGTGCTTCTAATGAAAAAAGAGTAACTTTGGATTCATGTGATTTAGTCAACATTCCACTGGTATAACACCACTTACTCACTCTTCTGCTGATTCTTTGTAATTTATTCTTCAGTATTAAACTCGTGGCTAGGAGCTGTCAACACTGTTAAAAAAAGAAAAAAAAAGAGGAAGCTCAGAGAAAATCTGTGCTTCTATTTTGTTTGTTGCTTCTGAATAAATGATCAGTATATGTGGTTTTTATTGTTACATTTAAATTAGCTGAAAACAAATTTAAAAAGCCAGAACTTTTTTCGTATTTCTTTCCAAGTTTCTTTCTTTCAGTGGAGGTAAAAAAAACTGCAGAAAGGGGGTTTACAGCAGTGCTATGATGACCTCTTGTGGTTAAATAATACATGCATTTTGTTTCACAGTTTCTCAAAACTGTCAGTATCAAAGGTGAAATTCTGCTCTTAGATCTGAACAGTTTTGTGTTGCTAATTCTGCTTAACCTGAATTAACCTCTCCTCCCAAACATGCTACTAGTATTTGTTTAGCTCACTGCTAAAAAATTCTTTAAAAAATATCTCAATCTTTGCACTCCACAAACTTAACAGGTGAGAGTATCATATCTTCTCAGATGGTAATTTGTTAAAGCCAATTCACAGCTCTATATAAATAAGTTCATTAATATAAAGAACTATATTTTTTAATAAAACCTTACCCACTATAAAATGTTAAAGAAATCATATGGTGCTAGCCACTCATTATAAGAAATTACAACAATAGGTACTGAACTTGTTCTTTTATATATTTTTTTTATATAAAAATATAGTGCCTTAGCTAAATATATGCATTGTGTCTAAATAGCTGCTAAAGCTGTCTCCTTTCATCAATTTTTCTTGTAACAAAAAATCAGAGAACTGAGCATTTCCTGATGTTGTTGAACGCAACCTATTAACCTGGATCGTATCATCTGAGACGTTGTCCCCTAAACGACAAAATCACTCAAGACTTTAGCCTGATTTTTCTATTTCCTGAAATAATTCAAAAATACACAGATTTCATGAAACAACTTTGCTGAGTGATAATACTTCAAGTGATGGTCCTGACAGTATTTATGGATCTCGTGGTAGCACTTTCCCACTGGAGGATCACCAGTGGTGGTATTTGCACCTGCCAGGCAGTATTCACATGACCCCGAACCCTACTAAATTTAGGACCTATTGCAAAGCCATTTCTGCACTGGCTCTGCTGTCTGAAGTTTTGGAAGCTCGTTGGCAGCATAACCTTGGACTGCCACCAGCTGGATATCTGCCACATTCTGATACGCTGCGATTGCAGCTGGAGGAGGCCTGAATTCAGCTGCTGCGAGACATACTTGTTTATGTAACACATGCTTCAGAGACGCGTGGGTTAAAAACAAACATTGCTCTTACTGTGCACGATGAGTCCCTCGAATTACTACCTCTCCTCGTTTCTTTTCCTTGAAAAAATTAATACCAGAGGCTGTCGAGCAAAACACACTAGAACAATGATGACGACAACAAAAAAAAAAAGCGTGTTTAAGTTAAAATGTGGTTATCTTCATGTGGTCAGTGAGGAAGAACTGACAGTGCTCACGTATCCCAAAAAATCTCCCTCGCTTTTGAAACATCATTAACAAAATTCTTCTGACAACTTCTTGCACAAGGAGGTTCTGAGCACTGCTGGCATGCAGACTTGGGAGACAAAACCAAATTGTTTGTGTGGGGGAGGGAGCTGTTTTATTTCTATTGCCTAATAGGCCTAATCTGACTCATTCTTCTTTAGCTGGGTTAACTCTGCAGTGCTAAGAACTGACCACCTTAAAACTGTAAGCCTAATTTACAAGGAGCGTACTTCAATACTTTAGGCACCATTTAAACTCTCAACTAATTACAGTTTGCGTATCTGAGCATGTGACTTTTTAAATGTCTAAATGCAGTCATTATTTCCCCTGCAGTCCGTCACAAGTGTGGTAATAACCAGCCTGAGACAATTTTAATTTGACTCTCAAGGTGCAGTAGTATTACTCCCTTGGCTGAGCCTGGCCTGCCAGGTGGCTTGTGGCCACTTCTTGCTCATTGGAGGCTCCTGGCCAGCCAGCCAGGAAGCCAGCTAGCTAGTCACCTTCTTCCTAGAGGAGGCAGCGGGTGGCTGCTTGGGCACCCCATCCCTCTTTGTACAGCCTACAAAGCCTTGCTGTGTCCAGGAGCGAGGCGGTATGGACAGGAATCACCTGGTGAGTACCAAGCTGTCATCAGTCTCTCAGCTCCCAGGAGAGGGGTGAAAGTCTCATAGTCACAGCCTTGTCCCCGGGGCTGCCAACTCACAACTCTCGCTGCAGCCACATTTCAGCACAAGGGATCAATAAAAAAGCCAAGCCGCATGTCTTCAGCTGACACAATACACCAAATGTGTTCAAAGCACTGAAAACTGAGTCTAAGTGTTGAGCTGTGGATGGCAGACAGCTGTTGTAGGTTCTGTTGCTGGTGTTAACTCTCCAACCACGCAGCAATCTTCAGACACCTCATTGCAACGTTCCTGAGCTCGTTAACTACATACCTAAATATCACCTAGTGTGCGATGAGACTTTCCTTTCCAGCAAAGCTTGCAGACATGTGTTGCATACGCTAGTGAATTTAGGGAGAAAAAGGACTTTTTTTGTGTTCATTACAGAAGCATAGCCACTTTGAACTGTCAGCTTTGGGGCACCTAAATCTGAAAGGCAGCAGACTTAACAGTTCAGTATAAAAGTCACTGATTGATAGATTCAGCAGTTTTGAGTTTAAATTGAGACAAAATGAGGAAGTCTAAAAAGACTCTAAATTTGCATTATTGGAATCAAGATTCCTATTTTTATAATCTTCATTTTGTAAGAGGAAAAATATGAGTTATTTCCACATCTTAGTGAATATAAGCAGAGTATTTTGATTGGAACTTGGACAAACTATAGTTTTGAGGTAAGTTCTGGATTCTCACTTTAAAGGCTTCAAAGAGCTTTCACCTATGAGTAAGATCTAATGTTCACTGTAATTATTAGAAGGATCTTATAATTCGTATACATATTTATTGATAGAGATGAGCAGCAGAAAATTTCCAGCAATCAAAAATGTTAAAAACCAAAAGGTATACAGAGACACTAAAAAACCGTCTAAGTTCCTCGAACAGGCTATGTCCTACCACAGCCCACCATTTTAGTGCAGAAATATTTTTTCAATAGGTATTCACAGATAACTTCCTGTTTATAATACATTTAAGAAATGCGAAAATGCTATCAAGCTGTGTAATATGTTTTCTCATTCTCCAATCAGTACAGAGCATTCTTGTAAGCAATGGTTAAATTTTATACTTCCTTTTTGGCTTCTCTTTCAAAAATAACAGGGTCATTTTCTGGCTCTGACAGGAGGGAGTTGGATTTGCTGGCTGGCTGTTGTGTAAGCATCAACTATACTGGAACTACACTAGGAGCAAGAAACAGGAAGAAACCAGTTGGTAAAACACAATTATAGGCTGGCAGGAAATCAGTGACTATTTGTCACTCCTTCCAAAGAGGAGGAAAACAGTTGGTGGCAGATATTCAGTACCATCAAGTATCCAGCAGAGAGATTAAATCTCCTTTTCTCCATGCCGGGATACTCAGAGTTTTACTTCAATGTGGACCATGGCTACTTGGAAGGTCTGGTCCGAGGGTTCAAAGCTGGGATCTTGACAAGTGCAGACTATGTCAATTTAGCACAGTGTGAGACACTAGAAGGTAAGTCTGCTGGTTTATTTTATTTAGGAAGAAATACTGTTGCTTAGACCTTTGAAGAAGGGAAGGTAAAAGACTGAAGTACTGAGAGCTTATCTTAAAAAGCAGAGATAACCCCGATGTCCTTTGAAGAACTGGTCTTATATTTAAGTTAATAGCTTTCCATAGAAATTACCCAAGGATTGTACTGTGATTTGCAATGCAATCCAGATAATAGGATTTTCTAGTTTACTGATAAGGTTTGGAAATCTCATCCATAGAGTTCCTATGGAGACTGGTAACTTTCTCACAGATTTAACTATAGAACTGTTCAAGTATACAAGTTTCATATCATTTCAGCTGGATAAAATAGTTCCCAAAATCTTATTAAAAGCCTGCCATTTGGCTCTGAGTTTCTCTATAAGTTTTAGTACTTTATTACTTCATGAGTTTTAGGGCGGTGGGGGACATTCTACTTATCAGGAAGAGAAAACTAGACTTCACAAAGATAAAACTGAACTATTCTCAAGCTTAAAAAAAAAAAAAAAAAAAAAAAAAAGCTTTTTTCAAGGTGACTTTGCCACAGTAATAAAGAGAACACACACTAATTTCCAAAACAGCTTTCTGTGGCCAAGACTGGTCACAGCCTGATGAAGACAGACTTGTACAAAGAATCGTATGACATACCTCTAGACACTTGGCAGGAAAAAAATGCGACAGAAAAAAAATCACCTTTCTAAAGGAACATAAAGTTTCTTTCCCTGACTCCAAAATAAAACCTATGATTGTACATTGAAATAATTTCTATAACATGCAGTATATTAGATTAATTTGAAAAAGGAACAAGGAGAAATAATACACTCACTCTGTTTTAAGCATTGGTTGCTTTGTGTATGCAGTAATGGATTTGGGGAAGTGAGAAGTGCAGAACCTGATGATTCCCATATACAACAGAATTTTGAGGGTCTCTAAACTATTAATATAATAACAACATAAGTCTGGGAAGGTTGCTTGCCATTCATCTTGCAGATTAAACCAACTACATTTAAATAGCTATCTGCAGGTATTTACCTGTCAGCAAGATAAAGTTCCTCTCATAGTTAAAGAAGAGGTTGTCAATACAGTCAATGGAATTTAGAGACTATTCAACTGACCAAGTGCATGTACCTACTTCAGCTGATAAGCTGGAAAGCTGTATCAGCTCTCCATTTCATACAATGGCAGTTTAGACACACAGAACACAAGTATACACTTACTCTGAGAATTGAAATCTGTTCTTTATATCAGCTGGACAAAATCAAGTTTCTGTAGCCTATTTGTATCAGTAGTTGTAATCTATGCAGCTTAAAGACTCTACAGACACTCTTGATATTGTATTTAATTGTTTAAGTCAAAAAGCTCCATGAATATACAGACTTCAGAAAAAGCTAATAGAGCTTCAAACATCTATAAAAGACACAAAGGACAGAATGACGGAATTATTAAACCTTGCTCTTACTCCACTTGTCTCTGCAGAGGAGCTCAATAAATGATGTCATCAAAGCCTCCATAAAGAAAAAAAAAAAAAAAAAACCAACGTAAAATCCTGGTTACTTCTGAGTAAGATGAAAATATACAGGTTTAAATATTTTTAAAAACATACAAGAAAAAAGGATTTCCCACATCCTTCCCAGAAGAATACTTGCTTATGTTAAGAATAGTTAAGAAAAACTATCTAAATTTTAAGTCATGCTACAAGAAAGATATTTACAACCAGGAAGTAGTTTTCAAACATAAACCTTCAACATTATTAAGAGCATGCAACAGATGGACAGATCACAATAGAGAGATAAAATCCTTTTCTAAGTAAGATTTATAGTAGAAAGAACAATGATTTTTTTATTTTTGAACATTCTTCTTTCTAATGTTCATTCAATTTTAGAATGCAAATTATTTCAGCCACAGAAGCAGCAGCCTTCATCAACCCATCTACAAGCACATCTCTACTACCCACTATCATTTCCCTTTTTTCTCTATTCAGCTACATCTCTTTCTCCATTGCAACATTTTCTACTTCTTTTAGACAGCTAACAGATTCCCACCGGTTATCTACCAGATGTATTATTTATAATGAAAATATGAGAAGTATTGGATTTGTACTCGAGGCTACATACACTTATCTCTCTGCACATATAGGATGCTGTAATAATGAACTTGCACCCTGTACAGTGCACCAAAACCACAGATCCTTCCTTCTAAAGTAAAAAATGGAGCTTTATGCATACATTGGATTTTGTTTGCACTTAAAAGATCCAGCATGTGGATTGGAACTGTAGTACTACTGTGCTTGTCCAATAGTGCCTTCAGTTCATGTCTTCACATTAAAAGGTAATAATTTACCCTATTCTGCATTCTGTGGCATAGCACCACACCACAAAAACTGGCCTAAGTTAAAAATATTATAAATATGCTAAAACAAACAAGCAGAAACAAAATCAAAACAACCCCAAGTAACCCATAAGAAGAATCAAAAACATCTTTTAATTTCAAAGTGATTTTGATATCTCTAGAGGGGAAACCATAAAGTCAGTACAGGAGAACCACAAGAAAAAATGTAGGTTAGTGCTTTACATCTGCTTGATAATCACAGAGTAAGTGTAGCAGTGAGAGGGAAAGAAAAAAAGGAGGATGCTAATTGACTTACGATACTACTGTGTCCTCCCAATTCAGGGCCACGCAGAGAGGAGAAGAGGCCTTCAGCTTAACTTAGATGTCCTTTTGGGCTTGTTTGCATTATTATAGTTTCTGTGGAGCTACCTTGTGGACTGCAACACTGGCCGAAACCTCTGCAACACCGCATGTTACTAGTTTGGCCCTATGTCATCACCTGTTTCAGGGGAATGGGATCCTCAGAGGAACCCTGCTGACAGTCTTTGAAGTAGAATATGGGGTGGGGTGGCGGGGGGTGTTAAACTCAGCGCTTTATTCTTTCCTTGCATCCATGTGTGATGGAAAGACTACTGCTCTCTGGAAGGGAGACTAGGTCACAGAAGGACAAGCAGCCCAGCTCTGCTCCCACCAACATCACTGAAATAAGTTCACTTGCCAGAGCCAGGACACGCCAGCACGTGGTGGCTGAAATAACAGTGTAACTGAAAACTGGGGGTAGCTGGCTATCAAAGTGAGGAGTCAGACAAGACTCCATGTGCTTTTGATGCCGAGAGACCAAGTTAACACTTTGTTCAAGTTCTCACAATATTCCTTCTTTCTGATCAGCACCATTCCTGTCTTAACTGCATTCATCTTAAACTAATCTCCCTCTGCACATTAATTCCCTTTAGACATACTGTTAATTGTGTTTGGTTGCTGTTCAATTCTGAGTAAAATCATGTGATTTAAAATCACATTATTTAAAGTCATACATTTCCTACATATGATTTTCCTGCATATGATTGTATGAGGAAATACACGATGCAGATGTATGGCAATAATATTGACAGCTGAAATACAGGAATTTTCTTTCCTAGGGACCTTGTGGACGTGCTGAAAAGCCCAGGGTCTTGTTTAGGTCTCCAAGAGTCCCTGAGAAAAGGAGCAGCTACCATCACTAAAAAGTTCTGGTGAACAGGAATGTCTGAAGCCCCTGTAATGCTCAGCCATCTACCCCTGCCAGGTCATCGGGTCACGTTATTAGTACAAGTGTCTGACTGTTTTAGCCCCCAGGTATTATTTATGCCAACAGCCAAGAGAATATCATTTAAGACCAGCAGAGCAGTCTCTGAGCTGCACTGAACTCAGTCATGGTGTGAACTCTGATTGTGACATTCCTGATTGATGTTATATGGTATTGGAGCTTGTGGATGACTATTTTCTCAATTGTTTTGGCCAAGGCCATGAGATAGAGTTGATTTGGTTTGTAGACAATATAACAACAGTTTATTCATATGACCTTCCTTGAATCTAATTTCAGATCTAAAGTTACATCTACAGACTACAGACTATGGCAACTTCTTGGCTAACGAAACTGGCCCTCTCACTATTTCCACCATCGATGATAAACTGAAAGCAAAACTACTCGCAGAATTTCATTACTTTCGAAACCATGCTTTTGAACCACTTGCCACTTTTCTGAATTTTATCACGTAAGTAATGTTACTACATAGCTTACCACATAGACTTAAAGCAAAAGCACAGCTACAAGTTAAAACTGTGTGAATGCATCATACTTGAATTTCTATTAAGTTTCAAAAATAGCAAAATTACCTTTATACTGCAATATTTACATACCTTATTTGCTAATATAAGTTTTGAAAATATATATATGAGCAGCTGTTGTCTTTTCTTCTGTGTACAGTGGCAGGAGTAGTAGAGATTGAGAAAAATGGTTATAATTTTCAAACGTCATTTAAATCAGAGAACTTGCAAAACTGAAGTTTGTGGGGATGACTCATGCAAGATTACCAATTTCATGATGTACAGGGCAGTGATTTAATTCCTAGGCATGTGGCAAGTTCTAGACTTTTTTTAAAGGGGGAAAGACAATACATCATATACCTGCCATACTTTTTATACCATTTGAACATTAAAACCAGAAAAACTTTATGTTGTGTATAGCAAGATACTTAGATCCAAGTAGCTATTTTAAAAAGTACAAGTGCTGTTTGATGTCACATGAAGAGAAAGTTCTGATCTCAATACAGTTATAAACAGATAAAACTTGTCAATGAATGGCTTAAACATTAAGAACAAGGATCTGCTTTATAACAGTATAACAACATGGATTAGTGAAATGTCAGCAGGATATTTTACCTAACTGTTTACTCCCCTTGATCTTATCTTTTTAATATTTTATAATAAGAACACTAGATTGTTCAGCTTACTTTTAAGGAGTATTTTTATCATAACAGCAAAATAAAGTATCATTATTCTTTTTTTTTTTTTTGGGTCAAGTGTATCTGACTAGTTTTAGGCGAATATATCAACAGGATCTTAAAGACTGCCCTAGGACACCTGTGACCTGAGGCATAGAATGTTCACCTTTTGCTTCGGAGAAATGAAAGTGAAAATATGAAAATTATGGCAGGTCTTTTCTCACACTGATTGACATGCATGTGTACACATGTATGCACAATCCCTGCACACTGTTGTTTTTAAATAATGGAGATGCTAGTTTAAGATATTTAACACAATTATTAAATCATTGAACTACATTTCACCAGGTCCCTGAGCCCCCTCCCAGATCTTGTGTGAGATCATATTAATCCCTATATGTGTCTAGCTGTGTTCTGAATCAACAACGCAAGCTGAAGATTGGCAGCCTTGTTATAAGCATCCCAAGGGAATAGCCTTCACGTTGCCAAGTCACTGACAAAACTCTTATCAGCCTCTCTGACAGTAAAACTAGTAAGAAGCTGATAGAAAACTTCTACTGAAAAGAAAACTTTTAGCAATAATGAAGAAATCTGTGAGAACCTGTTCTTAGTTTTCTCGTGGGAGAATGTTTAAAGCTGAGTGAGAAGAAAGCATTAAGATTGGTCCATCTACATGAATTCTGCAGTTTTAGTGCTGAGATTCCCATGCACTTCTTCTCTGTCCAGGTAGTCTATATGAAATAATGAAATCCCAAACTAGAGAAACTCCTAGCTCAGGTGATTTACTTTTTCATACCACTCATTGTCACTTGTTATAGTGAATCTACATTTCACAGCTGTTATGCTTATTATATTAATATTTCGGTTTCCCCTTCTTTAAAAGTCTCGTTCCCAAACTCAGTCATGTGTTTAAAATTAACACTGTGTGTTACCTACGTACTATTTAAAAACTTCTATTTGTTTTTGATAAATGAGACATTGATACAGAGTAAATGTACAAACCTGCAAATATTGTGGTTTTTTCTGACTTTAGTATTATTACTAATTTTCAAAATTCTTGGTTTTGTATTTTTTCAAATGAAAATTCATTATAAAGATAAAGTTCATTTCTTTTACTTTTTCTTTCAAATACAGATACAGCTACATGATTGACAACGTAATTCTTTTAATAACTGGCACATTACATCTAAGGCCCATAGCTGAACTTGTTCCCAAGTGCCATCCACTGGGGAGTTTTGAGCAAATGGAAGCAGTCAGCATTGCCTCAAATCCCACTGAGCTGTTCAATGCAATTTTGGTTGACACACCGTTAGGTAGGAACACTAAATTATTTCTTATTTGCTTGTTGAAACTACTCATCCTGTATTCTTAAGAATATCTCAGATGGAGTAGCATGTTTTCCACTGGGTATGCTGTGCTTTGGTAACACAAAACATGAAGTGTGGATCAAGCATTTTTGAAGTGATGTTCAGGACATTTCCTAGGAACATTTATTAACAGATTCTGTATCAACCTTAGGTAGCAGACACAAAGAAAACATGCTACTCAAGAAGTGTAATGGATATCTTTTATACCCGAAGTAGCCATTGATTTAGAGCATCTAGATTTTTATTTCAACACCTGCATCTATAATTAAAAAATGTAAGATGAAATATTGCCTATCCCTCACTGAGGATCAAGAAGCAGACAGTTACTAATAAATATTAGATGTTGTGGTAGAACCTAGATTCCCTCTTGGGATTTGGACGTGATTCAAACACAAAGAAAATCCCTATTTTGAAGAACTAAATCTAAAAGCAAAACAGAGCGAGGCTTGAAAACATTGCATTCTGAAATTGGGCTGAAACTCTGCTCAATGTGCTGCAGCAGCCAACATGAACAAACAAAAACTAACCAGCTGTGGGACACTGCTGGGAAGAGTACTGAGAGTAAGATGGAACTGGATGGATTTGAACATATATGAAACCACTGTGTGCCCTCATCTTGAGTACTGTGAGTGGATTTGGGTTCTGCTTCTTAAGAAGGCGTGGTGGGTTGGCCCCAGACAGAAGCCAAACTCCCACCCAGCCACTCGCTCAACCCCAGCACCATGATGGGGAGAAAACAGGGGAAAAAAAAGGAGCTTGTGGGTTGAGATCACCTACCAAGTACTGTTGCAAGCAAAACAAGATTCAACTTGGGGAAAATTGACTTGATTTATTGTTGATTAATACTAATATATTTAATTACTGATTCAGGCATTAGGAAACAAACAAAGAGAAAGAAACAAACATTTACACACTTAGGGAAAACACCTTTCCTCCCCCCTTTCCCACTCCTGCACTCCAGGCTCCTCTCCTTTGCCCCCTTGTTATCGCTGCAGGTTGCACTCAGTCCCTTTGGAGAGGCAATGAGCGGCACAAGGAGCGGGGGGAGTTTACAGTCAGTACATGGCGGTTTCTTTCTGTTGCTCCTTTCTCCTCACACTTATCCTCTGCTCCGGCATGGGCTCTCCACAGGCTGGAGTTCCTGTCGGGAGTATCTGCTCCAGCGCAGGTCCTCCACAGGCAGCAGGGAGTACCTGCTCCAGTGCCATGGAGCGACTCCTCCTCCTTCTCTGACCTTGGTGTTTCTCAGAATTTTTTTCCCTCCTCCTCTCTACATCCTGCCCTTTCTTGAAGATATTTTCCCAGAGGCACCACCACCAGCTTGGGTGTGGGGCTCAGCTGTGCCCTGTGGTGGGGCCGTTGGAGCGGGCTGAAACTGGCTGTGTCCGGCACGGGGCAGCCCCAGCCTCCCCTCACAGAGGCCGCCCTGCAGACCCCACCGCCAACACTTGGGCACCGACAGCCCGTACAGTGAAATCAGAGAAGGTACAGAGCAGGACAGCTAAAATGAACAAGGGGATAGCGCTGCCGTGTGCGGACAGACTAAAAAGGCTGGACTGCAGTTTGGAGGGGACAAGGCTAAAGAGATATGGACAATGTTTACAAAGTCCTGAGGGCAGTCATTTGTCCACAGTGAGCTGTGAACTGTTGCTTACCAAATCTTTTAGAAGACCAAATTTCAGCAGAAAACTAGTTTTAAAACAGGTAAAGTAAAACATTTTTTTTTACACAGCTGGTAGTAAATTTCTGGATTTTTTGTTCTAAACAAGTTTGTAAAAGCAGAGAGTAGTATCAGATTTTTAAAAAGATGGGACAAATTCTCGGTCAATGGATCTACAAAGAGATACTAAAGTGAACTGTCACGGCTACATCCTCTAATATTGTTCATCCAAAAACTGGATGCTGGGAGAGTGTGAAGGGAGAAGACCACAAAACACAGCCAGGCTCACATGCTCTTTTTAAATACCATCTCCCATTGCCACTGTCTGACACAACACTCTCTGTCAGGCAGCACTGGTCTGTCCCACTGACATAGCTTAGGAATAGTGAGGGATTGGAATACTTCTGTTGGTTATGAATACAGTATTTTTAAGCGGTCCACCTGCACAAATGAACTTCATCCTCTGCCTCCCTGTTCAAAAGCTTGCTCTTTAGCCAATTCGGTAGAGGACCTGGAAGCACAGATGGTCAAGGTCAAAGCTTGCGCCCCTTACTAGTTGCAACTCGTTGCCTTTCCCCCACTGCAGACATATCCAAAGAGGAAGAGGGAAAATAGGAAAGAGGATTCTCTTTAACAATTGTGGAATACTTGCATGATTTAAGACAAAAATTATCTTTCATGTTCCTCACTAGAAAATCTCCCTAATGCCCAAACCATATACTTCAGAGAAGATTAGGGCTTTCATTAGCATTTCTCATCTGATTCTCGCTGGACATGTGGACTCTGGCTGCAGCACTGATTGATTCCCCTCACAGCAGATTCTCATTCAAAAGGAGGGAGTAGGAGGATAAGGGGAAAATTAAGAGTATTTCTCTTCCTCTCTGTTATATCACTCCTTCTTGTACAACAGAAACCTCAGATCCTTGCTCACACACTGGTGAATGGCAATAGACAAAAGATGCATATTATCAGTATGTAGATTTATACTTCAATATAATAAACTCTGCTTTCAGCTGCTTTCTTTCAAGACTGCTTGTCTGAAAATGACCTGGATGAAATGAACATTGAAATAATGCGCAACAAACTGTACAAGGCAAGTTCTTGCAACATAACAATAATACTTGGGGGTTTTCAAAGTGCCTCAGAAAAGGAGGTCAGTATCACTAACCCTGTTTTACGGATGGGGAAACAGAAGCATGGTGAGATAAAGCAAGCTGTCTAAGGTCACCTGGTTGATGACAAGTCGAAGAATCAAATCCAGCTCCTTTCATTTCTACTCCATTGTTTGGAGAGTTTTCAAATTTTAGGTCTCATCCAAATTCTAATTTAATATCTCATTAATGAAAATGCTTTAGATGTCACGCTAATAACCAGATCCATTGGTTTATGAATAACTCAGTTATCCACCAAATGCCACAGAACTCCTAGGTTACCCTAGACAGGCTTTCAGCTAACATTTATTTTTATTTATAAAAGGCAGATGTGATTTGAAAAAATCTAATTGCTTTGAGTCTAGGTAACATTTTTTTTACTTAAGGGTTTTGTATAATTTTCTTCCTTTTTAAATTATCTTTAGCATTCCTACAGCACACTGCTGCAAGGATATGCATCTAACGTGTCTTGCATTCTCAAAGTACTTTACAAATATTAGCACACAGGTCAATACTCTTAGGATGATCTCTTTAAAGGCTATACATATTTCATTCCGTTAATGGTTCCTCCTGGCACATTCTCTCCAAATTCTTTGTTATCTTTCTTTCACAGTGGATGCCCCAGACTGCAGGAAGTATTCTTACAGTGATCTGATTGCACTAGGGGGAAAGAAAAAAATTCTTCTGTTTGTCTTACAAATTATATTTATAAATTCTCAAGAATTTATATATTTATAAATTCTCAAGCCAATATTTGATTCTTAAATTTTCTGTTACTTCCTCTTATTCAAAACATCAGTTATGCCCAAGTATTTTAATTCTTTCACAGTACTACTAAACTAGACACTCTTTTTCCATTTGATAACATACAGATTTGATTCTTATATCCTGTGTGGATAACCACACAGTTACACTTATTAAATCTGGTTTTTTGTTTTTTCTTCTCATTCTTCCAAGTATCAGGGGGATCATTCTGCAAACACTTCTAAATTATTAATTTATCCTGTCCCCTCTGCTTCAGCTGTCAATGTGATCAATTATGTTTCAGCTCTAGTATGAGATAGCACTATACAGAACCTAATGCATAATCCCATGCAGCAGATCCCCCTTGAGATGTCTCTACTTAAAATTCACTTAATTGCATAGTTAGTGACAGCTTCTTTAACATTTTTCTCCATTATGTAGAAAAACTTGTAATAAGATTGTGTGAAGTTGTAGCAAATGCATTTTCATAATGTAAATGTTCCCTAAAACAGTATTTTGGGGGATGGAGAGGCAGGGGGATGGAGGGGGGGCGGGGAACAGGATCTCTGAGATATTTAGGGTCCTTCCTGCACAGGTATTTTGAAATGGATGCGAAGGCCAGAAACCTTAATAGACCAGAGGGCCCTGCAGACCAGTATTACAGCAGCTTTGTCCGCTATTCTGTCCTAATCCAGGGTTTAGGGTACAGCAGTAGGGATTAGTTTGTGTATCCTCATAGTCTGGCCCAACAGCCATGGCATATTCCCAAATCCCCTCCTCCACACTATAAATGCAGAGTTTCCTTCAGCCATCTGCTTATTATGCAGTGGAAGCTCAAGAGAGCTCAAGAAGTTCCTTCTTTAGAGAGCAAAGAAAACATAGTATTTTTCCTATAACAATTTTAAAAAACATTTGAACCCATATTGTAATAACAAGACATTTGCATTTTAATATTTCAACTTTCAATCCAGCAAAGTAATTAAGCACATACTTGAATTTAAATTCATAGGTAGAATTATCAAAGTCAATGGAAGTATTTAAAAGTATTTAAAAATGAGGTTCATGACTATGTGCTGTGCTGGTCCAGGTCTTAAGTAGCATTTAAAATATTTCTCTTCTTCTTTCATGTAGTCTTATCTTGAGGCATTCTATAAGTTTTGTGAAAAACAAGGAGGTACTACAGCAGAAATCATGAGACCTATTCTTGAGGTAAGAAAAATTCAGTCTTTGTACATGAAAGTACTCCACAATGTTTTCATAATTAGGTTACTTTGTTTTTCCTGTTCCTTCTCTCTCCATTTGGAAAGTTATTTGCCAAATGTTTGCTTCTCCTCTGAATAGTAACTGTTTTTCTAAGATGTAGTGAAGACTTTATTCTAGGATGATTTTTACCTCTTGACTACAGAAGCAGCTAGTTCATTACCAGGGAGGAGTTAGCTTCAGTTAATATTTTTCTATAACAGACAGCAGAACAGAATAAACAGTTCACTAATCTCAAACTGTTGCCTCTTAACATTTTTCTCCATTATGTAGAAAAACGAAAAAAGTGGATTATTCTTACACCTCCTAGCTCAAAATTAAGTTTGGGATAGCTAAGGTCTGTCATTACTGTATATTACTAATCAATAATCTTTAAGCTTCATGGCACTATTATGCTTGTTTACTCTCCTATTAAAATTAGTGGTTGAAGTCAGAGTTGAGTGACCTTTGGAACTAGTGTTATACAGAAAAGTCCAACATTACATGTATTATTTTTGTCTCAACTCAGAGAAGTTTAATATTTATTTTTTCCATGACATAAAAAATTCCTAACATCCTCCTCCCCAAAGCATACCCGCAGCACAGTGAATGATATTTTTATATCTGCTATTGTAATAAAAGATGCAAAAATTCCTAAAATTGAGTTCTTGGCATCCAGCTCCATTTTTTTTTTTCACATGGTTTATCACAATTCTTTGCAGTGTTTGAGAGCCAGATCACCCATTTACTTCCAGGAGTCTTTTTTCCTGGATAAGCAAAACTTACACCCTGGAAACTGACTGAACAAAATTCACTGAGCTCTGATGACATCACACTAAATGTTTGCATTGTAGGAGAGAGATAATAACCCTGGGAGCTCAACCCTGAAGGAAAAATAAGCCTAAATTACATCTTACAAAACAATGTCCTAAAAATGAATGCAATTTCATATTTTATTTAACCAGGTCATAATGTTTCAGTTTATGTTCTAAAGAAAATATTCTTAATCAAGTTAAATTGACCAGAAATTTTTTGACTATTCTTTTCTGAAAATCAAAATCAAGAGATTGTCTGGCAGAGGTAAAGACATTTTCCACAGTTGATTCAGATTTTTCAGAAAGCTCATTTTTAGCTAGAAATTCAAGCTGAGAGCAGATGATTACTTGCCAATGTTAGTTTAAGCATGTTGTAAAATTCTTTTTATACCAATTGTAACAGTTTGGTCTGTGATAAGCTTCTTTAAAATCCTTATCTAATGTCAATCAGCTAGGAGGATAAACTTTTCTGCAGAAGATTTCCTTTTCTATAACATTTTAATAATCTGAAGGCACACATAGAGCAGATACTGCTAATGGTTGAATTCACAAAAAGCCAAAGTTTAATTATTCAAAAGAATACTTGCTATTTATTCTGTAATCTTATATGTAAGACTACCAACCTGACCCTATCAGAACGAGGCTGAGGTATTTAGCTCCCCAACTCCTTGATCACCAGTCACAGTACCAACCTTCCACATTAAACGTACTGGCGATCTCTCTTCCAGCATGGACAACAAATGTTGCATGTTTAACCCTGAATCTGGCAAGAAACTGCAAGACTCCACTGCAGCTAGTGCTTGCCTGTTATTAGGGCCCCGTGCTAATTCTCAAGTAGCAGACATGCTACTTCGGTTTCCCGTATGGAAACTAAAGCACTCAGGAAAGCACGCAGTCATCCTGTGACTCCACCTCTACCTGCAGCAATCAAATGGCCCCAGTCACCAAACAACTACCTCATGGGCTTACTCACTATGGAGAACCTCATGTGCCAATAATTTGATGAACTGAGAGATCTGTGTGGATGGGATGATCCTGCAAATTTTCTCAAACTGGGAGCCACAGAATTGGGCCTCAAACCTGTGAGCACTAGTTGCAATTGCATCTGAGTATGCTTTTTTCCCATTAAATATTACAGATCTAACAGCTAGATTCTATATGGCTTTAACAAGTTAAAACAAAGCATTTGTCCTTCCAAAACAGTTTTACTAGGACTGATATGCCTGTTCATATCAGTAAGGTAAGTGAAATTTGGCCCTGTTATTCATTAGCTAGAAATCTTCTCAAGCACACTTATTTTCTTCTCATTATTTCTCTATTATTTATCCATTTTCCTTACTCTGAAGGCAGTGCCAGGGGGTGGCCGGGTCCCTACTACAGTGTGTTCCAGTACACAGGAGTAGGATCTATGAATATGTGCTTAACTGCTAAAGTTGTAGAACTGTGTTGCAACTGCAGTCTTATTACTCAGTAGAAAAGAGTACCCTTCTGCTTAAAACAGTTCAAAAATTTACAGCGTAAGAAATTTTGCAAGCTGCCTAAAATGTGTGTATACTGTGTATGCTTTGCTTGGAAGATTTTCCTGCGTAAACTCTGCAATTAGCAAGGGCTCTGCTGTTCCTACAAGAAAGTAAGTAATAAAGGAAATAAATAAAACCATAGTCAATTGAGATTTCAAGACAGAAGAATAGATTTAAATCAGACAGAACTGAGCCAGACTATTTTTATTTACCATTACATTTTTAATTCATACTGGAAGAATGGCAAGTGAAATTTTGCCTCATACAAAAGAACAACCTGAGATCTAGACATTAGAATGACTTTCAGACTACTGCTGCAGGGAAAATACAGATGCTACAGGCATCTAAACCTGACAGAAGAAATATAGCCCTTGATTCTATGCGTTAAAAATTAACCATTATTTGAAACACTTGAAAACTTTAACTTGGCAAGTAAACAGCCCTCTCCACCTTATTAAGTTATTGTTTTAAACATGCGCATTCAGAAACTATTTTTTTTTTTCAGAATTTCCATTCAACCTTTACTCTTAACAGCACTCTGAGTTACCCCAGAACAGTACTATTGATTCTTGGTCCTTTCCTATATTATAAGAGTATTATTTCATAACTGCAGAAGGGTGTGTGAGGAGATTTTTTGTGACAACATCTGGGTAACTGAATAGGGAAATGAGGAAGTAGCAGAGATGATATTTTCAGTACAAAAATCACAGAATAAAAGCTGTGCTTGCAAAACACTATTTGATTTTCTAGTTAAAATTTAACAAGTATTTGCAAATAAGGATCTACAATTTTAAAATAAGGTATGTTTCTAATGCTCTGAAGTCCACTTTTTTTTTAAGTTTCCATAACTTAGCTTACTGAAAAAAGCATATCCCCACCTGAATTTAGAATGAAATCTCTAATAACACCTCTTTATTCTTTGTTTTGCATATTAAGTTTGAGGCAGACAGACGTGCCTTTATCATCACCATTAATTCATTCGGCACTGAGCTGAGTAAAGATGACCGAGAGAAGCTGTATCCAACCTGTGGAAAACTGTATCCAGAAGGCTTACACCTGTTGGCCAATGCAGACGATTACGAGCAAGTGAAGTGTGTTGCAGATTACTATGCAGTATGTAATCTAATTTCTTAAAACAAAAAGCCAAAATACAAATACTTAACATCTCTTGATGTCAGCAAAACTTTAAAGAATATTCACATAAGTTAAAAGCATTTTTGAGAGAGAAAAAACTCAGTGAAGAAACAAAAGATCCCATAAAGAAGTATATGGAATCAAAGGCCTTTGATATGTAGACATATGTTATTATCTTAGTGCAATACAAAGTTCCTCTTACAGTGATATTTAAATAAGACCAAATCACATTCTAGTAAACAAAACTCTTCCTATTTCATTAACCCTCCCAAAATTGAATTTCACTTTACAGTTGCTGCCTCCAAGATTTTGGAGCAAAAGCATGTGTCATTTTAAAATGAGCTGACCAAACAATTAATGTCACAGATGAGTGCAAACCTGATTTATTGCTAGTGTACCATAAAAATGCCCTTCTGAAAAGTTTTCTCTAAATCGCTGATTGAATCAAGGAAGTAGATGAAGTTGTTAATACTGATGCAACTAGTGCTGTTATTAAAGATGAACCAATATGCAACACTTGCTCTATGAATTAAGTGTGGTACTCTACCTATAATATTTAAGCTACCTCCAAGTAGGTACACAAAACAAAATTATGTCTGGTCTACTGCTTTTTTGACAGAAGAAACAAAGCTGGAGATGCACATCTGTTCCTGTGCATAAGCAGAACGTTAGAAGCATGTGTCACCATGTCAATGTGGTACACAGCAAGTCTATTCACGTGATGGTGGGATATATAGAATGAATTTGGGAACCAATGTACTAGACCTATACTTCACTGCTACTTTACAGGAAAAACAAAACAAATACACAGAGAAGCAAATTACACAGAAATGTAACATGTAAGAAATGAAGTCAAATATATCTGCACAGAATATTCCAGGATGACCTATCAGACTAATGGATTTAGATACACTATTAACACAGATAAAGAAAATCCAGCTGACTACTGGAAATAAAATGAGCAGCCATGTGAGGATCAGAGTTTGGGGTTTTGGCTCCATTTACAGCTCTGGCTCTGATGGATACTATTTGTACAAGAAATTGAGTGCTTTCTGTCCAAAGGAGTGAAAGGGCATGTGTCGTTCTACAATAAACCTCTTTTAGTGCCTCCAGTAAATTAAGTTGTAGGAAACAACAGTAAGGAATACAAGAACAAATGTGATTATTCTTTCTTTTGCTGACTATATGCTTTTAATTTTTGGTTTATGTAGAACTGTAATCTATACATGAGTTCTTCTATACAGAAAGATTACTTGATGTAGATTAATTAATAAAGTAATATAAGGTATCTGTGCTGCACAGAATGCAAAAGTACCTTATTTCCATTGGGTGGTTGTCTATGCTTTTAGGAATACAAGGCTGTGTTTGAAGGTGTAGGGAGCGGCACTGGAGAAAAGACACTGGAAGATGCATTTTTTGAACATGAGGTAAGAGCTTCTAACCTTAAAATATCAAAATGAAAGTTACCCACGTGGAATAACATTTAAAACAAGAATGAGGTACTAGGCTTTTGATTCTACTACACTGCACCATTCAGCTTTCATAGAATCATAGAATCATAGA
>NW_009199164.1:0-29901 GCF_000690835.1 Fulmarus glacialis | reverse complement strand
AAGCCGCCGCGGTCGCGTTTCGCGAGTTTTTCGGGGTGTCTGCGCTAAGAAGTGCGCGCTGTGACTTGTGCTGTCGTTCCTCCAACTAAAGGGGAAAACAACGCCCGTTTTGCGTTTCTTTAATTTGTTGAGGCGGTGTTCTCGGTTGGGCACCGCCGTTACCGTTTTATTACAGAAAGGCATAACTGTATTACAGGAAGTGAAAACAAAAAAAAAAAACCACCTAAAGACTGTCAATTGCAGTCATCAAAATCGATTACCAAAGCTTATCTTGGTGTAAATTCTGTTGATAAATCTGGATTTATTGATAAGATGCTCCTTCTTCAGCTTGAATTTTGCATCTGTTCTTTACTGAAGTGTCTAAGGGAACCATAAACCAAAGTCTTCCAGCCCCACTCCTTAATTTCCCTGGAAATGAAGCGACTTGACAAAGTGTCTTTGTTCTCTCCTGTTTCTTTCGTAGATTTAATAAAAGTGTAGGAAAGCTATGAAAATAGAAAACAAACCTTGAACAGTATCTTATTATTTTGTGGGTAGGGAACGAGTGGGAGGAGGTGCAACTAAATACTTAATGTAAATAAAGAATGTGGAATGAATAGGTGTTTAACTGTTGCTGTATATTCCGTTTCACTGGTTTTATTTGGCTATTTCATTTTGACAACATCAAGTTTGTTCCTCTTTACAGAAACAAAAACTGAAACAGAGTTATGTCTGTGTTATTAAGTGGCTTTTTCAGCTGACAACAGAATGTGTGATTGTGACTAGAAGTATTAGATTAAGCAGAGGAATTAACTCAAAACTACTGAAATGTGCATCATGTACTGTTTTCCCTGTTTCCCCCCCAGCATGTTTCATGTTTGAAATGTCTTATGTAATGGCCCAGTGATGCATGAACCTGAATATTAAATCTTTTGTGCCTTTGCTATCTGAGAAAGATATTTTTAAAAACGTTTTGTGTTAAGATTTCTATTTTCCCTTTCTCATCTTGATGCCAGTCCAAGTCTGTTGAACAGTTTATAATCTCTGTAAGGCACGTTTGAATTTGCACGGTAGTTTATTATCTGTAATTATTCATTTAAACTGTCGTATGGTTAGGATGAGCAATAAAGTAGCTTTGAGAAGTCTGCTTTGGGTCAGGCCATTCTATGTTGGGCAGGTGCTTGGTGTCCAGTTTGATTCTTGGCTGGGTTGGAACTGCAGGTAATGGAGATGTTTTTGTCGGTGCCATCTCTCTAGGAAGCAGTTAGGGTATAGCTGCATGTGTGCCATTTCCTTTTCTCACTTGTCTCTGTTGAGGTAGGGGCCTGCTTTCTTGTGCCCCTGGGGTGGGAATTATATGTATATAGCTTTTTGGATCCAGATGCCTGAACACATTATGCTTGTTGCTGCTGTTAGTGGTACAGGAGGTAGCAGGAGAGATGGGCTTTCGCTTCTTACAGGCAAAAGGGATTTATACTGCCTGCTGTATATTCACTCCTACTGTTCTGTTTCAGTCTTCCCTGTTCTCTTTTCAGTATTCCCTTTATTCTAGGACCCAGGATGTAACTCCTGGATTACAGTTTTCCTATGTAGAAACATTGGTGAACTGTTCATATTTTCTTTTTATACACAGACTTCTGGTTTCACAACTTCTGATTGCTGATCAAAGTTTTGACATATGATGGTGTAGATGATGGGTTAATTTCTGACTGAGCTGATTTAATATTTTGAGCTTGTTACCTTCTTTCCTGCCTGTGTCATAAAGAGGGGGAGAAAGCTGATGCTAGAAAACAAAAGGGGGTCTCTTTGCTCAGTGTGATTTTCACTAGACTTGCACCCCAGTCAGGGTTCATAATTCAGCTGAACCATTGAGGCTGGTAGAGATCTATCAGCAGCAATCATGATAAAATTTTCAATGTGCTTTGTACTGTACAAAGATCTAATTTGAGATTCCTGTAACCCAGTAATTGCATTAATAGTGAACTCAGTGATGCATGGCAAGACGATATGCTTCTGTGTCTTAAAAGAACGCATCTATACACTGCACTTAGTTTTTAAGTTTTAGCTCTGTGCAGAAGGAAGTGCAGTGAGGACCACTGACTTCCAGTTGTTTTCAGCATTTAGGCCTGAAGGTGCAGAGAATTTGAAGTATTCATAATAGCTGGAACCATTAATATCAATAACGAACAGTAACAGAATTACCTGGTCAGCTGAAGGTCATTAATTCCCAGTGGTAGTAGTTCTGGTCCCCAAAAAATGTTATGCATTTTTGCTCTATTTTTCCATTCATCTCTAAATAAGCTGTCTGCACAACTGTATGCAGCAGGAGAAGGGATTATTCCTGCCCAGTTCCTTGTCCTTCGGGACTGAATTTTCAACTGGGGCAACTTGTGTGCATGGCAAACTGTAAATACTTGCTCCCTGGATTTGCGATTTAGAAATGGAAAGGCTAGACTGTCCAAAGTTTTAAGCAGCGTGACCTTCCTTTTCAGAATAACCGAGGCCTGTATTCCTTTTACAGAAAAACTCAATTGTCTGCATTTTATATGAATTTATTGACTTGCATTCCAAAGATCAATTTTGCTTTGCCGGATAGTCTAGCAATTGTTGTGTTCAAAGCCCTTGTGACTGAAGGATTATCCCAGGCATATCCTAAATATTGTGAATGTCCTTTAAAACTTACCATGAATGCCTCAGAAGTGCCAAAATACAGAAAAAAAGAAAATTGTCTTGCCCTGGGCTGGAAGGAAAACATATAACCAGTAAGATGCATAAGTGGCTTTGTATAAGAGAAAAGCCTAGGTATTCCTGTCTGCCACAGCTGGCACAAACTTGTTTTCCTCCATATCTCCTGTTTGTATAACTGGACCAGCATCTATCAGAAAAGGTGACATTGGCTATGGGCAGTGTACTTTATGTCACTTGGCTTCGGCTTTTGTGAAACATGATGAGTTGAAGCCTGTGAAAAAGATAAAACAGTATAAATTGTTCTTTAACTTGTTTGGGTTTAGGCAGCTTTTTTTTGCTTTACTAGATTTAGTAAATCGAACTTGTATTGGTCATGTAGCAGCAGTTGTAGAAATATAACATTTAATGCAACAACCAGTTCTGCCTGCGACCTTAGTTACTGATACATTAGTCTGCTTTTTTTTTTCCCCAGACCCCATACTATTTTTTTTCCTTTTCTTTCCTTTAGCTTGTCTCTTTCGGTGAATTGTACAAAGAGTAAAACAACAGTATAGGCTTTGCTTTTCTAGTAATAGTTAAAAGCAACAAAGCAACATTTTAACTTTTTAAATATATGTACATATGTATATTTGTTTTAAATTCAGGCCCTGCAGATGGAGGAGAAAAGCTGTTGCTAAATAGGTGGGGTTTTTTAAACTTTGAAAGTGGATGGATGACATTAAAAGTCAAAACATGATTGTTACTTGCCTCGTATGAGTCTCATGTGTTTCTGGTTGCTCAAGAGGTTCTAAGAATAATTTGGATGGGAGAGATGCTGTTAGAGGTGCTATCTGAAACAATTTTAAATCCTCTGCAAAATCATCAAATATTGGGGCAATGTGACTGTCAAAATATGTTAAGGAAAGCTCATTTTTGCCTGAACTTCTTATGGATGCAGATGAGTAAGTAGGAAAAAAATAGAAAACTGCTTTGAGTAATTAATTACACCACTCGCATATGTTCATCACTTGCTAACTATTCTCTTGTCTGTGATGCCAGTTTGTAACGTTTCCACTAACTCTGTTGTTATGGAGAATTTGGATCTGCACATCCTCAAGTTTCAATATATCATTTAATATTTATGCTAGAGGCGATAAATAAATGCAACTGTTACTATGTGGGACTTTTTTCATCTCTTTGCAAGTTGTTGGTGTGGAGTATTGGGGTTGATTAAAATTAGTAGAGTGAAGCTGATCTTAATACTCGCCCAGATCTTGACATACGAAGACTCTTGTGTTGGCAGGGTATTACTTTGTCAGTTGTTAATTCAGGCGACTAAAATATGTTTTACATAGCTTACTTATTTTTGTGGGAAAGCATATGCTGATATTGCTGCTGTCTTTGATGATTGAGAGAATTTCTTACTCTTACTAGCCCTCATTTGAATTCTAAAACCTAAACCATGAATGAGTAAATAAAAAATATTCAGGTTCCCAATAAATTTCCTTTAGGCATTTATATTTAGATTTCTTCATAGATATGCTATTGTTATTCATTAAAACATTTGTCTTATAATAAAAGTCCTTCATATATATGCCAAAAGCACAGTACGTATTACTAACTTGTGGAAGAAAAGATGATACATAAAATAACATGAGAAACAGTTAGAAAAGGTGTTCATGGTTATTTCTTCTCTGGGGAATAGACTATTGAGTGCTATTTATATAGCTGAACAATTCATGTCAGTGAACTATTGTAGCTGTCCATGATATTTATCTACAGACTAATTCTTTTTTTTTTTTTTTTAAAAGCTTGCTGATATTAGAGGTCACAGTAGGAATTGAGGTGAAATGGGGACCTTGGAGTGTTGCCATTAATTTGCTTAGTGACCTTAAGAAAACTACTCAGTTTCTTACGCTTGTTTTAGGAATGTGTTACAATAGGTCTAACTCTTAATGACTTGAAATGGTGTAGACCTCATTGGTTCGTTTAGGATGCTTTGGAAAGGTTTTTGAACATTATTAGAGCTGAAAGCTCTTCAGATTGTTTCATTATTCCAAATCATTCGGAGAAAGCAGTGTATCTTCTCCAGCTGGTTTCTATTCTCAGTTGGGATTTTGTTGAGTTTGCTGGGGGTTATTTTGTTTTTTATTTTACTTTGTTTTTATTCGTCTGTCATTGATGCGAAATGGTAACCTGGCACAAAATGCTGGCTTTTTTAGTTTAGTTTCAAGAACAACAGAAATGTACTGCATGCAGTTCCTTTTTTTTTTTTTTTTTTTTGAACTATGAATTCCTACAAAAAATAATTTTCTTCACAAAAAATATGTATTTCCTCAAGCTAAAAACTTGTTTCTGAATTTCAGTATTTTCAGAATAAAACTTTGTCCTACTAATCTTTTTTGTAAATATAAGTTGTGTTCTTATATTGCAGTTAGTCACAACTGCATGCAGCTGTGAGACAATACTTTAAACAGCCTTATCTTAAGGTTATACAGATCGTTTTAGCCTATTTAACTTGAATATTTGTAAATCCAGTAAATGAAAGACATGAAGAAAAAAAAATCACTGATTCAGACTACTTTGGATTTAAATGTCAAGTTGACGATGTGGAATTACATGAAAGTAATTCAGTTTTTCAAATTAGTAGGTAGTCTTTGCTACTGGTAAAGTTTCCAAGGTTTTCACTTTGGTCAACGGGTAGATATTATCAAAGCAGTAGTTTTGCTTCTAATTACACCTTAGTGGTTGGGTAATGATGAGAGACACTAGAATTAGACTTAATGGTAGTTTTCTAATCGGTTTGGGTTTTATTAATAAATACAGCAGGGTCTTGAGTCTATTTCTACTTCAACAAACAAATAAAAGAAGTATAAAGCTATTAAAGGGGGAAAATGTGGAACCTTAGCTTAATTTAGCAGTAATGCATGCAAGCTGCGCTTGTAGTTTGGTTTATTTTCACTAACATGACTCTGCATGATCTAGAATAAATAAGTGGAAAACCAAAGATAAAGTAGAAATTGGAAGAAAGGTTTTCTGTAGAAGTGTTGTGTAACGGCACTGACAGACCTGGGGCTTCTACCTGTATCGCTGAGTACTGCAGTGTTTGAAGTTTCTTCAGTGTGTGTTCCCTCAAGCTGTGGTACAGTGTCACCTTTGTATGATGGACTTAGTGTTGATGTGAGATTGGATCCTTCTGGTCCAAATGCAAACTGCTATATATTAACAGCTATTTATCTTTCTTCCTTTTTGAGGAGTGGCATATCCGAAAAGTGGATGTTAAGGATAACATGTCCAATGTGTCGGAAGAGAGAAGCACTAGACAACAGGACATTAAGAAAGGACTCCAGTTTATAGAGTATGATTTTGTGGTTTTATTCTTGTATGCTTACACATGTATATATGAGATGGATAGCTCTGGGAAAGTCCTTTTAATATAGCACCAGCGGAGGAAGGAGGAGGACCTGTGTTTCTCCTCAGAATATTTGCTAACACGGACATGGAAATGGAGAGCAGTCTTAAAGAAAAGACAGAACCCCTCTTTGTTCCCAAACAGAGCAGATTGAAGGTGGGAGGGTATTCCTTTTCTGCCTTTGCAGCATTGAATTTTTTTGGTGGGTGGAAAACGTCCACCTTATACTTATGGACCGCTACACATAAGACTAGGTTGCTACTGAAAAGGATGGGTTTGCTCACCACTACCTAAGTGTTTCAGCTCTCTGGAGCTGAAATTTAACCTAATAAAAAATCATCTTACTAGTTAATTTTCATTTGGATCAATGCCAAATTCTTCTCTAGAACATCCTGGCTAGCTTAAAATCATTGTGAAATTTCACACTAGTTCACTGCTCGCATAAGGCATTCTTTAAAGAAAAAAAAAAAAAGAAAAAGAAAACTGCCCTTTTAAAAATTGTGTAGAAACAGATTCTCAGATAACCTATATGGGGAGGGAAAGGGTTCCTATTTTTCTTCCTGAAAAGTTAGAAGTAAATACCTCTGTTCTGTGCTAGAGAAAATCTCTGTTGTGTGTCATATGGAAGAACTCTTAAAATTCCTGTAGTGTCATTGGTATGACTTAATTAAAATTGATGTTTTCTTTTGACAGATAATTTGTCATTTTATAATACTTACAAGAAGATTGCAGTTCTCCTCCTGTGTAATCTGTTTCTGCACAGTGGAGGAGAGGAAGGAAATTGTTTTTAAACAAACAACATTGAGGTTTTCAACTCAAGGCATTCAAAACCTTAATACATTTTGAACAGCAGAGTTAAGACTGGCTATGTAACTTCAAATGAAAATCATAGAATCATAGAATAGTTTGGATTGGAAGGGACCTTTAAAGGTCATCTAGTCCAACCCTCCTGCCGCGGGCAGGGGCATCTTCAACTAGATCAGACATCTTCAACAAAATGAGTCATTAGTAATAAGAAAACACAGTTGTTTAATCAAAACTGATCTACAGCACTCCTGCCTTGTTCAGTGCAGGCAATAGACAATATTTAGAGATTTGCCTGTTGCAGCAAGCGAGACTGCTTTTAGTAAGAACCGGTATTCTCCAATGTGATCATCTTTTAAGCAATATGTATAATAAGTACATTTTGTAATTTCTTTTTCTAGATCTACTTTGCCCTATCCAGGGACGCAAGAACAATATGAGGTAATGAAATTACTTCTGCGTTTCCAGAAGGGTTTTTAACATGGGCCTATCTTATTATATTTATTCTTGTTTTTAATCATTATTTAAGTAATGGTGTAGTATGACTGGTAATTTATAATGTCTCTGTTGGAAGTGGAGGACTACTTACATTGTGATACAGGTATTCAGATATTTGGATGCCCGGAATTCACTCATACAGCAGTTCAGATGAACTCTTTCTCTACTGGTGTTAGGGATGAATTCGAGGCATTCATTGTATAAAACAATGTGCTATTCTGAGTAAAGTTTAGAGTAGCACAGCAGAAGTGAGATAAAAGGATCTCAGTCACATAAATCTTCATAACATACTTTGTTTCTGTGCATGTTATTACTTTGCATAATTTTTGACTGTTATTTTCAGACTCATCTTTTTAGCATTTTTATCCAGTGGTAGGTGGTTTCATTAGATTTGAGAAGATATTAGATAAAAATGCAATTGTTCACATTTTAGATTAAAAAAGAGTCTTTTCCTCTGCAAAAACAACCTTTGTGTACTACTGGTTTGCCAGTTGCTGTGGCTGCTGCTTGCTAAAAAAATGTAGGGAACATATATCAGATATGTCTTTTTTAACTTACTTATACAAAGTAATTCTTTTATCAGTAGTTCAGCCTCTCTTTTATTTACATGTATTGTGGTGTTGAATATTAGAGATTGTCTTGGAAAAATGTCAGAAAATAAATACTAATATAGACAAAAGTTTTGCATTTCATTTTGATTCTGTGAAATTACAAGCATAAATTTTCTATTTTAAAATGTATTTGGAAATATGGAAGATAAACAACAAATACTGCTGTTGATGAGTGTTTCTTTTCTTTGTTCCAGTTATTTATACGAGAGCTTGTTAGAAATCTTTTTAATGAAGGGAATGATGTCTATCGAGAAGGTGATTGGAGAGGTTCACTGAGTCACTATACAGAAGCTATAAATATAGCTGATTATGCTAATTCTGAAGAAATCCATGTTTCTGATGATATTTTAGAGAAGCTGCACGTGAACAGGATAGCATGTTTTTCAAATATGGTAAGCGTCTATTCAAACTGTATGATTTCTCAAGAACAGTGTGCTAACAGAGTATGAAGACATGGGAAGTTTCCTAGTGAGTGGAAAGCTCTTGGTGTTGGATTGAGGATTGGCATGTTTCAGATCATCATTTTGGCATATGCTTTAATCTCTTCTTTTTACAAGTATAATCATCGAGATATTTTTAGTTACTAATACTAGAATATTAACATGAAAGAATCATACTGGGCTTGGAAGTTGATGGAACAGTATTTTTGTCCATTTATATTGCTGATTGCACCTGAGTCTGCTGCTTTCTCTGTGGAATGAGATGAGTCTTATGAAAGAGCTAAATTGTCTTCGTAACTATTACTGGATTTTACATGAATGAAGTTCCTACTTCTTTTTATTTGCTTGAGTTGGTGATTTAGCAAAACTCATACACGCAGTGTGCAGTGGCCTTGGTGAATGCTTTATAGTGTTTCAATACCTTCATCTAAAATAGTTTAAATTCAGTATTTCAGTGATAATAGTTCTGATTAGTGCCTTTTTTTCTTTTTTTCTCTTTGTAGGGATTGCATGAAAATGTTCTAGAAGACTGTGAGATAGCATTAAGATTGAATGAAAACAATTTCAGAGCTCTCTATAGGAAAGCAAAAGCTTTGAACGAACTGGGAAGGTATAAGAAGGCTTATGATGCTGTGGCAAAATGTTCTCTTGCTGTGCCGCAGGTAGGTAAATTATATATTGATGATTATTTTGAAAGATTTAATACAGAAAACATATATTTACATCAAAACCATGAAAGTTTTTTGGTTGGTTTGGGTTTTTTTAATGCAGTAAAATATTTTTTTATTCCTCTAAGAATTATTTCTTGTTGTGGAAATGAAGACTGATAGCAGAGATTACAGTCCCCAAGCTCAGTTTGTTGTGTTAACTTTCAGCAAAAGAAATAGTCAATTTGCAGTGGGGGGCAAGTGCCATAAACGTTTGCAATAAACACTAGAACTACTGAATTAATTGTTTAAAAATCTCTACAGTCAGAAGTATACTCATGACATAAAGAGAAATACCACCCATAATTATAACGTACAATATTGATTCTTTTGATAACTGTATTTTAGCTTTCCAGCCATTTAGTAACATTCTTATCTGTGCATTGTCCTCCACTTGAATCACTTACTATGCACTTCTAATGTTAGGCTGTATCTATATTAGCAAGCAGCGTGTGGTATAATAGGAGAGGATCTATAGACTGAAATGCTGGTCCTGAGGATCTGATTTCCATGGTTGGTTGTGGTGGGGTTTTTTTGTTTTGTTTTTTTTTTAAAGAGTTGGAGTGCATCAAGTGCACTCCTGCAGCAATTTCAATTTAGTTTCATCCAAAATGAATCTAATTTGGCTCTCTGAGACACTTCATAATGCAAACTAAAATGCCGTGAGAAGATGATTAAGAGATACGCTTCAGAAATGCATTCCTGATTTGAACTAAAATACTGATGGAAACTTTACATGCTTTGCTCAAAATAGACTGATCACAGGACAGAATACTGAGTTGCGTTTCTTTCACCTTTCTGCATCAAAATTACAGTCAAATGGCTAGACAAACTGTTGAGCATAGGTTTACCTCTTGATATAGAGAAGGTTTCAGTTGTGTTGCCAAAGACACAGCAGTTTATCTGAATGTGTAACTTTGGACTTTGGATCCTCACTTTGCACCTCCAGATCTGAATGTTTTTGCTTAAGGTTTATATGCCTCTATATAAGCTTTATAAATAGCTTTTTCTAGCTGTAGGACACATTCTGAAAACTAAATCTTAAAATAATTTAAATGGATAGTTATTATAACTGTAGGACAGAGTGAAATACGACCAGATTTTTAACTCAGCTTTTCTAGTTGTATGATGCAATTGCTGCCAAAATATGGAGTTCTCATTAAATATTCAGCAGTGTTACATAGTAGCTGACATTATGGTAACCAGAAATGTGGCCCTCAATTTGTGTAAAAACAAAACAACAAAAAACCCCATCCCCTCAAAAACCAAACACCCTCCCCAAATAAACAAACAAAAAATACCCACCCATAAAAACCCCCCACTTCCCTGAACTTCTCTGGTTTTGGCAAAATCTTTACGTTATTTTAAATTCAAATAAATGGATGAGAAGGATATTGTCTATTTTCTGGCTTTTCTTAAAATTCCAAATATTGGAATTTTGCTTGAGGGTAGTTGTATTTTTCAGCGTTAGCTTGCAGTCCCATATGTTTGTGAAAGGATAAAAATGCTTTATGAGACATTCTGCATATAGGGATCTTGCAGAATATAGGCTGAGATGTAAGCAGATGTCTTGACTAGATGACAATACATGTAAATTATGAAGTTTTATTTATGTCTTTTAGGATGAAAGTGTGATTAAGCTTACCCAAGAACTAGCTCAAAAACTAGGGTTAAAAATAAGGAAAGCATATGTAAGAGCAAAGGTAAGATTTTATTTTAACATTTTACATTGAGGTTTCCCTCTCTTGATATCAATTTTGTATTTAATGAAGATATCTTTTCATTGCAGCCGCCCTCCTCAAATTCAGTTTCTAGCGATGTATCAACTCGGGTAAGGTTTTACATGTTCCAAGTGCAAGCTGACTTTAAACTACAGGGAATAATTGTTTCATAATTTCACGATGGTGAAGTGAAAATTGTGCAAATGACATTTTATATAAGATGCTGTTATTTTGGACTTTAGGTTCTGTCGATTTTTGTGTTTGGTTTTGCTATATGTTTATGGCAAACTAGGACAAGATTATCATTCATGTTATCTTTGTAGAATAAATGTTAGCTAAGACATTAAATCCAGTGCAATGAATATGTTTACTTTTAATGTCTTGAGGCGAGGGCATAGTTAATGTGCTTATTTATTTTTTAATTTTATTTTATTTTGTTGACAGTTATCAAAGTGAAGGGTGCTGGGATAAAATCCCTTTTAATTTGCATTTGTCCAAATTCAACCTTCACTAGCAGCCGAACTTGCATTTATCTTGCTATTTGTAATGTGTCTGAATAGCAGTAATGAAGAGGAGTTCATCTTTATCTTACAGGCTGTTTTCACAGGAATATAGACAATTTAGCTGTAAATGAATAAGGAAACGTAGGAACAGCTCATTTAACATACTGTTTAGACTCTTTCATTCCCTGAAGTATCACTCTCACTTTTGTTGGTTGGTTGCAGGTTTTTAGTGATACTGTGAGTGGATTTCAGTCTGCAAATGGATGCTTTATCTAAAAAATTATTTGACCTTTAAATTCCATTAGACTTAAAAAATTTCATATTTTATAAAACCTAAATTTTAGGACTTACATTCTTAGTCTGCAAATATGTATTTGAAAATTTTTAATGGCTCTTTTGCAAAGTGCTGAGAGGTTATTTTTTTCTCACTTACAGAATTCTTCTTCTGTAGAAGATATTGAGTTAGGTGAGTCATGTTGTGTTACAGTATTAATGCTAGGAAGCTAGATATGCCATGCATATCTAGTTGTATTTGTTACAAAATTTCTTAAGAAAATTCATCTTGTCATTTGAAAGATCTATGGTAAAAAGTCTGATCTGTTTATCTCTAAAACTACTTATTTAAGTGGCTGAGCAAATTTCCTTTCAGTCTCCTCAGCTTGATATGTTTGTAACTGCTCCTATAGTGATTGTCTCATACTGTTCTCTTTAACCTGGAAAAATAAGGAGGTGAAAATATGCCAAAGATTTAGTAAAGTATCAGGTCTGTAACTTTTCCTATCTTTTTGAATAATATATAAACACTGAGATGTAAGTACACATGAATCAGAAGTTAGTGGAAGCTGAAAACATGTAATATGGTTTTGCTTAAACATTCTTCATGTTTTTCCACTCCCTCACCCCCCACATTGTCAGGGTAAAAGCTATGCAAGACATTTTTACATCTTTGAATAAAAGTTCCAGTCATTCTCATCTTACCTGTTTCAGATTTATCTGACCAGAAGCAAGAGGTGGTTTCTGCTCCTTCGTCATCAAACTTTGTGTCTGAAGTGTCTAAAGTGTCGTCAGTACCTGTACCATCTTTATCTTCTGTTATGCCTCTTCAAGTGGAAAAGGTTTCTTTGCCTTCTGCAGTGTTGGCAAATGGAGGGAATGTTTCTTTCTCTATGCCAGAAGCGTGTTTAGATTGTGGAGATGGAGATATAATTATTGGGGAAGAACTTGATGAGTTACTTGATTCTGTGCCTGATCCAGATGAAAGTGTAATGGTAAGACTTTTTTGTTTGTTTTCTTTCTCGAAAGACTGTCCTTATGAGTGGGATCTTGTATTTTTATCAGGTGGGCTAGTAGTGAAATGTGAGTTAACTTTCCCAGTTATGTTGAGCTGTATTTGTGCATGGTTGGGTTGATTTTCTTAGGTGCAGATTCTTGCAAATGTGGCTGTAAAGATACCAGGACCCAGCAGAGCTCTAAGGACAATTGTATTGTGTTTGTGTGCTGGAAAAGCTGAGCGAGGTTGCTGGGGGAGAGATACTGCTTCAGGAATACTGCTATACTACTACCAGTACTACCACAGTGGGAGGGTTACTACTTCCAGGAAGTACTATGAATAGTGAAGTAGACATTTGAAGTCTGGGCTGGTGGGGTTTTTTTTTGTTTTGGGGTTTTTTTGGGGGGCAAATAAACTTTCTCAGAACCTGAGTGTTGGAGTGTCCACACTGTAGCTAAGAAACTATAGTTAAAACTTATGCTAATAGCTTTGCAGGACCGTAGTACTTGCACTGTGCTCTTCTAGTGCATTCACTAGTGTCTCTGCAATCAGAGATTTGTCCAGATCCACCTCCTGGATAGTTAGAAATAGTTAGACCATCATGAGTCTAACTTTTTATATTTTTTAGAAGAGATTGTTAGAGAAATTTAGGCACGTGAAGAGTTGTTCTTAATTACATTGTCATTCCAGAACTAGAACAGACTGTGAAGCATACAGAGTTCCTCAACTGTTAGTCAAAATGAGAGCTCTGATTGATGAGCAGAAATGTCTGAACTTATTAACAAGGTTACTGACTTTCTGCTGTGGCCCTGCCAGTCATTTGGAGCCCTTAGTATTGCAATGTTAAATGAGACCGTGGCAGATTTAATTCTTCAGTTAGTTGTGATTTTAATTCCTCATTCAGCTGTGGATGCAGTTGTAAATCTTTAAATCAAAAAATGCTTTGGCTTCTAATTTTCCGTTTTATGCACTTTGTTTTGTAAAATGTATTTTGAAAATGCAGAAAGTAGTTATTTTTAAGAGATCTTAGGAAGCTCCCTGAATTGGTCAGGCAGTTGGACTAGATGATCATTGTAGGTCCCTTCCAACTGAAATAGTCTAGTCTATTGTATTCTAAGTTTGCCATAGTGAAAGCCAGGAGGAAATACGATCTTCCAGGATAGACTGCAGTCTCGTGTAGTGTAGAATCTTGAGTGAGTTGTAGGCTAACAACTGTAGGGGAACAGAGGGAGTTTCACGTTGGCCAAACTCTGTGCGGACCAATTTGGTCAGTCTCCAGACAAGGGGGGAGCTTCTTGGGGACAGGGAGGAAGGAGGGAAACTCCCCTACTTGGTAATGTCCTTGCAAAGGTGTGCAGAAGGATATGTTATTTTCCATGGGGGTGAAAAAAGGTGATCTGGCCTTTGCAGAACATCGTGTCATTTGTTTGTATCTGAGGATCTATTTCAAGGCTAACTCTTAACTCTTTACTGTATCGCAATTTGAATTATGTTCTATTTATTTAGAAAAAATAATGTAGATTTCTGACTCTTCCTACTCTTCCCTATTGTCTTATATTTTAACATAATTTGGAAATTCAGCTCTGATCTGATTCATAAAAAAAATCCAAATCTGTTAATAAGTTAATAAACTTCAGCTAACTGAACCTTTAAAGTGGTGGATTCATGGATAATTCCTTGCATTAGGGCATTGTTTAGGGTTTGATTACTGTAGTTCGCTAAGTGTACTATAGTACTGTAGTGTCCTTTTATTGTTGTTTTTTAGTAGGTATATAAAAATTTTGCAAAAACTTTACTATAAGAAATACTGTTGCACATTGTGTCCTTGAGAGCTTTTTTTGCTGTTTGTGAACATTCTTTTTAAATTTCCTTTTTTCCAGCAAACTACAGGAGCCAGAGGACCTATTCCTGCAGGAAGTGTAGCTCCTAGTGTACCTTTCTCTGCCTCTTTGTTGGGGACGCTGCCAGTTAGTGCAGGGTTTGTTCCTTCACCTTCTCTTTCAGAAATCTTTTCACAGCCTTTGGCTTCTTCACTGGAAAATTTTTGTTCACCATTAAGCACCTTTTCAATCAGTGACCCAAAAAGAGGTAAGAAATGAGTCTTAATATTTAACCTTTTATGATGAGAGAGAGTTGTGCATGACCCAACTGGCTTCTCTTCTTAATAAATGAGTTTTCACAATTATTCAGTAATATGTTATACTTACATAACATTTGATCTGTGCTGACAATTTTTGAGAGTGTTGATAATTGGCGTTGGTTGTACACAAGAATTCATAAATAAAGCTTTTGTTTACTTGGGCTCTGAATAAGCATGCTCCAAGCTCCATCTGTTCGTTTTTCTGCATTTATTGTCTAAGTTGTTTCAGGTGAGTAAGTATAAAGAAGGAACCATGTTCCTTCAAACTTTTTTTTTTTTAAAACAAAGGTGTTCTTACAGCTTAAACCATTTCTGATGTTTTGGCAATAAACAAGAATCCTAAAAGGCTGCTGTAACTACGTACTCTGAAAAGATACCAGTATTACATGTTTGAATTCAAACTCTAGGGACTGTAATTATGTAGTGAAATCAGGTATGTGAAATAACAAGATATAAATAGCCAGTGAACTAGAAAAGATAAAATAAAGTTTTGTCTCTATCAGCGTTACAGGAGCATGCTCTCTTTAGAAGGAAGCCAAATTTACAAAATAAAATTAAAAATAGAAGAATCCTCTTAAACCTCTTTCATCTTCTCATTTTTGATAGTCAGGTATTGCTTATCTAGCTACCCTTTTTGTACTCCACAAGTATCTTCGTGTTGCTTCAACATACGCCTGTGAAGCTACTGCTGATGTTAATCACATGGTTATATTGAAGATGATTACCTAGTAATTTTTCAGCCCAGATGTTTACAAGGGGCTTTTACATAATTGAAAAAAATAATCATAGCAAATGAAAAAACCTTTTTTGTTTGTCAAAAAACCCAAACCTTTGATGCTTCTACTTCTCAGGAATGATAAATAATTTTTTGCATAGGGTGTTTTGGGAAACTGAAATAATTAAAACTTCTTTTTATTCCTTTAGACCTCTCAAGTTCAGCTTCTAGGGATGGAACACCAACACTTAGCAGCAGTAATTCCCCATTGTTTGTAAGTATTTTTCATGTTTTCTTTCACATGAGTTCAAATGTTAATGCCTTGAAGGCTTAACATAGATCTTAATTTTTACAGTAGAAGTTTCTATTTTTAAAAAATGGCACTTTTACCATTAAAATATGGTTCTGGCTTGGAAAACAGTTGTACAGCAAAGGTTGCTTTATATATGCAAACTGACTACTGTCATAGCCACTTTTCCATTCTGAGGAACTTGCTGTAAAATACTGTGGAAGTGTAAAATAACCAACCTAAGAGAGAGAAAATCTCTTATGATTCTGAATGCCAAATGTTAGGAATTTTGGAGAACTGTCCTAGTACAGGAACAGAGCAGAGATTGCCTCATGTCTGAGAATCCATCTGGTCTCTGTGTTCTAGTCATGCTGTATATTTTCAATCATGCTGCTGGCCATGGATTATGCGGGGAAAGGGTGGCATGAAGGATTGCATCCTCATAAGCCAGCATGGAGTAATAATTAGCCTGGCAAGTGCTGTTGTTCTCCTGTACCTGGTTGGATGTTGTTATATGCTTAGTCTGTGCTGGGTATGTGGCTTTTGTAAAATCTCTGTCCCCTTCTTAGACATGTGGTTAAGTTTGTATTATGAATTTTTTGTGTGTAGTCTTTCTTATGCTTTGAAGAATAAATTCAGTAGGTTAAATTTTAATTGTAGATAAATTTAATTATATGGATCGAGTAAAATATGCTTTCTTCCAACAGATAAATGGACCTAGTAGTTTGTTTGGGTCTGAAAATTACATGGGAATTGCAGGCCAAACTAGAAATGACTTTTCAAATGTTTTTAGCAGTGCAACTGCTAATATACCTGTATCTTCAGCGCTTGCGGGAAGAAACCCATTAGAAGGCACACATGAGCTAAGACAGGCCTGCCAGTTATGTTTTGTCAAAAAAGGTAAGGTGCTTTTGGACTCAATTGGGTTGATTTTTAAAAAATTAAAAAGCATACATTTTAAATTTTAGTGTTCATAAGTTAAAATACTGTTGGCTTCTAAAGAGCATTAATCCTGACTTGTTCTTTGCAGATGTAGTATGATCTTATGATTAAGGAACTGGTAAAATGTTTCAACAACTATTTCATCTTCTTTCTTCTTGTCTTTATTTCTTGTCCTAATAGATTCTTGATTCCTAAACCCACCACAAATCACCACACGCTTTCCCCAACCTGTAGGTTTACTGTGTAAGGTCGTTCACATTCTGTATTCGCTTTCCTCCCAACCCCCAGGGTACTGTGAAGAATGACACCTTTGCTCAAGACTAAAAAAAAATTGCAGTACTCTCTCTGATTGGCCATGGGGAATTGAACCGCAGTTCAAAGTACCTGGTAACCTTCACATCCCATCTGTTTTATTGTTCTTTCAAACTAATTCTACATTGTAATCCTGAGGCTTCCAAACCTAAGTAATAATTAACTCCACTGTATTGACTCAAAGGATCTTAACGAGTATTGGGCTTTAATATAACTAATCTCTTAGGCCTGAGCTGTTGCTATTAAACAGAGCCGTATTCTAGAGGTAATAACTTTTATTAAGACTAATCTTGAAAATAAGTATTGTCTTTCAAGTCATAGGTGTCATTGATATTGATAATACTAATAAAGTGCAGCGTAGTAACAGATCTTACAAAGAATTGTATCAAGACATTCAGGGGATGACTATTGTAGTTTTAAGAACTTTTACATTAGTTTAAAAGTATTTTTACAAGAAAAATCCATGAAGTGATGTTTGAAAAACATAGAACGCAGTCTGTTAAAAGCAGGAGCTATAAAATGTTGGTGGAGGTACTTAGCATGTTCCTATCTTGACTTCTTGTATCAAAGCATCCATTTCTTCTGTTTCTTTGCATCTCTATCAAAGCTTTGAAGTGTCTCCTGCTTTTACTATCTACTGTTGAAATGCTACTGTTCCATCAGCTTCTTGTCCAGGGAAACTGGGTCACACTCTTGTTTTTGTAGTTCCTTAAATAGCAAAATTCATTGAGCATTGCTCATCTTCAGACTCTCTCCCCGGTTTCTTCATTTTAGTGGTAATGTAATCTTCACTTTAGTATCATTCTAAAGACAGAGTTTAAAGCTAGGCATATTTTTGTTTCCAAAATCACAAAGTTCTGGGATTGGCATTTATATTTTTGGCACGTGTGTACTTCTTACCTAGCGTGTTTTGTCTCTGAACGTAGTAACTGTTCTGATACAGTAAGTTGAAGGTTAAGAGAGCCATTTACTGATCCTTGGAATCCACCTGCATTGACTTATTATAAATAAGCAATTTAAGTTTTACATTAGCGTTATGGAAACGTATACTTTGGAATTTGAAAAAAGGCAGCAATTTGTTGCTGTCCCAAAGTAATCTTAAGGTTGTAACACAGCATCCCTCCCCAAATAACTTGTGGGTTTTTTTCTTGCCAAGACTGGTCCTTTTGTAAGTATTCAGTTTTTTTCTATTCTGCTCGACATGGCTGTTAATGACTTTTGGTTCTTCAGAGTTGCTGGTGCAAGTAGGAATTCTACACAGTGTGTTCGTGTACTTTGCTTTTGGGCTTATGTGCTAGTCTGTGTATGGAAATGTTAAAAATACGCTGCAATTTATGCAAATATAAGCAATTTTCTGTGATTGTTTCAGGCCCTAAATTATTGGATTACGCTTACCATCCCAGTTTAGAACATAAATGTAAGAAGGATATTCTAATTGGCAGAATAAAAAACTCTGAAGATAAATCATGGAAAAAAATACGTCCAAGACCAACAAAGACACAGTATGTGGGACCATATTATATATGTAAAGGTACGTGTTATGGGTAGTAAAATGTTAATGCCTACACTCAAAGTAATGTAGTTTAGCTTTTCCACAGTGAAGTACAGAATGAGGTTTTATTGTTGCTCGTGGGAAGTGGAGAAGGAAGTTCACTGGGTTGTTTATATTTCAAAGACTGTAAGGAGAGCGATATTTTGACCATTAATGTGATTATTTAGAGAACATGCACTGTACTTCTGTACTGTTCTCCATCATGAATAACTTTGCTTCTGAGTGCTGGGCTATTACTGTTCAAAACAACAACAAAAAAGCATTCTTGTTAGACTTTTGCAGTATGGACCTCTACTTATGATGTAAGCAAGATGACTCGTGGATTAATTAACAGCTATATCTGACTGTATTTAAGCAAAGGGTATTCTGGGTTCTTAGCATTGTTGCCTTAAACTAGAAAAGAATAGTTGATGGAGGTGTGCATCAGCCTTTCTGAGGAGTTTTACATTTTCAGCAAGTCATTCAGCATAACGTTTTGCTTCTGTCTGCTAGACTTAAGTGACCCATTTACAACAGATGGAGCTTCTTTATGAAATGGAGATAGTGGAAGTTTTAAGATGAATTTCCAATAAAAGCTGTGTAAAAGCAATGTCGTATTCAATGTTACCATTTTAGATGTTGCTGCTGAAGAGGAATGCAGATATCCAGGTCATTGCACATTTGCGTATTGCCAAGAGGAGATAGACGTGTGGACACTGGAGCGCAAAGGAGCCTTTAGTCGAGAAGCTCTTTTTGGAGGAAATGGAAAGATCAACTTGACTGTGTCCCGACTTCTTCAAGAACATCATGGATTATTTATGTTTCTTTGTGAGGTGATGCTTTATATCTAATGACACAATAAAAATAATAATAGATAATAAAATTACCTGGAAAGAATGCTTTGGTTCATGCATGACTATTTTGTAAATTTTCAAATGCGTATTCAGTAATAATCTGGCTAGTTTTAGATTAGAGACTAGTTGAAGTCTCTGTTAAAATCTTTAAGATAAGGTATATTTTAAAATGTATAAAATACATACTCTATAATTACCTGTTTTTGTATTCCAGAAATGTTTTGATCACAAACCCAGAATAATAAGCAAAAGGAACAAGGATAACTCATCTTCTTGTTCTCACCCTGCTATGCATGACTTTGAAGATAACAAGTATGTCTGAAATACCATCTCTTTAAATTTCAAATTAAAAGCAAAGGTTTCAGGGCATTTTTTTAATATTGACTTTCATTTCGTACCTGTTGATTAATTTCTCTTCCTTGCTAACTGACTGATATGCTTTGGCGATATTGATAAGACAAACTTACTGAACAAGGCTTGTCTCATGTAACTAAATTGAAAGTGAACTATTTCTTTATCAATGCATTCAAAATTAGTGGTATCCACCCTCATGTTTGAATCTTGCTGCTTTTGGTGTCAGTTTTTGTTAATAGCTTATTTACCTGGTAAGCTGCATTGATGTAAATAGATGTGTGATGTTAAAGCAATACAGGAATTCATAAGTTTGCTCTTCCTTCGGTCTGTTTTGCTTATTTTGCTGTAGTTTTAACTCAGTCAGTTAAGAACAGGTTTACCTTAATTACAGCGTCTGAAATAGACCATAGTCCTTATTAATTCAGTTGATAAAAAATAGTGTGAGGAAAGTATCTTTAATTATTCTTTGAAAGTTAACAAAGACTTCATAGTGAGTGTTAAATAAGTTTTGGAGAATTAATAGACTTACATTTTTATGTGATGGAAACGTAAGTGGGAGCATTTTAATTGCCTTGTTTGTACTCCACTTCCCTATATTGAGGAAACACTATAGCTGTAAGAGCTAGGCTGTTACTGTGGTGCATCAACTCTTTCTTTAATGGTGCTCTACAAAAGAATAAGTACTTGTGTTTGTAATTAGATCAGGATATATACTTGAAATGGATATGATATGCTTTCACTCTTGGAAACCAGTGATGCAGTTGGATTGAATTCAGTAATGCTTTGCAGAAGAGGGACCTCTGGATTTCACAAGAGTACTGTTTTATGATGTTCGTTTACTTAGCCTAGAAATGATAATTAGATGCTACTTCTTTCTGGAAACTTTTTTGGCTTTCTGATTTCAAGTTAAAAGTGTTAAAAAGCCATTTGAATAAGCTGTGATGAGGGATGGTTATTTTACGTGTTTTTCCACACATGAACAAAGGCCTTTTAAAGAATATCTAAAATGGACTGTTTGCAAAACAGGTGCCTTGTCCACATTTTGCGAGAAACTATGGTGAAATATTCTAAAATCCGCCCCTTTCAAGTTCGATGTCAGCTTGACCTGTGCAGACATGAGGTGCATTATGGCTGCTTACGAGAGGATAAATGCTTTTATGCTCACAGTCTGGTAGAACTTAAAGTCTGGATAATGCAAAAGGAAACAGGTATGCTTGGTAAACTGCTCACTTTACTGTTCGTTGTAATGCCACTTCTTCGTTGTCTCAACTCCCTTCTGAAATTAGCAACTTAGTGCATTCACTTACAATTTGCTGGAATCTTTCATAGAGCATATTCAATAAACAGTAATGTAAATATGATAAAAAGTGTTGAGTAGGCTACTAGCTATTCAAAATTACAAGTTTTTGATAATAAAAACTGCCAAAACTTACTATGATCAGATTTTTTTTTTCTTGAAATAAAATTAGAAATCTTGAGCAGATACTAAATCCAAGTCAAACTAGATTTGTTTTTGTTTTTAAACCTTCAAAGTTTCGAAGATCTTGATCAAATTTCTTTTTTACAGAGTACTGAAAGAAAAACTTGAAATATTTATGCCATTGTTGCCCTCCATCCCCAATACAAGAATCAAGTTTTTCCACAGTTAAACCTTTCTTTTAGCTAACTGCCATTCTGCTATTCTTATATAGTGAGCCAGAAAATAAATCTATCCAGTTCGCTACTCTGTCTGTCATTAGTGTATGTGTTGATAAAACTTAACTATTTTTCTGTTCTTGCTTACACAGGACATTTTGGCTGCTTTTTGTTGATCTGGCTTGTTTTTGTTGTCTTCTTTGAGGATAACAAATTTTACTACTTAATTTCTAGCTGATAGCTTTTGAATGACATGTCTCTGTATCTACAGCCCATTCCTTGGCCATGAGTTCCAAACTCTCCGTGATTTGTGTTGTTTTTGTTTTTTTTTTTTGTTTGGTTGGTTTTTTTAAAAAAGCAATTGACCTGTTAGTAGTAAATAATTTGTACCACATAACAGTTGCTCATTCTTCCTACCTTGCTCTGTATGACAAGAGTACTTTACATGTTAAGTAATCATGTTGGATCATTGAGATGCACAGAGGAAAAAGGGAAGTGGGGCAATCCCAATGTGTTACAGTGTTTCTGGTATTTTTGCCTTTTTATGTCTGTGATTTATCCTCACCTCTCCCTGCTTTGAAGAAGAGGCTCCTTGTTGCTTCAGCTTTCTATCTAAATTCTTGTACAGGCATACTGACACGAGATGTCATACTGACTTGCAAATTTTGGAGGAAGAAAGTCAAATAGAGGCTTCTTTGCTGATTTCCTGTTCTCTCTCCTGGGATGAGCCTTTAGAAGTTTCTGTGTGAAAGTAAAACTGTTACTTTCTTAACAGCTGCCCCTACAAAGTCAAGGATAGCAAATACTTTCTGATTTCTATTTTGAAGTAAGGGTTGGGTTCTCCAAGAAACTTGATTTGCCACAGAAGGCATATTTTTTATTTTATGATGTGTTCATGCTGCCCTCATGCTTTGCCAAATTCAGTTAAAGCTCAGTCTTTGCTCTTTGAATGAGGTTCCTCTTCTGAATGTAAGGTGTGGGAAGTAAAGGAATGCTACCTCAGGAAAGAAACATTTTACCAACCCTCAAATCCGAACACAGATGTCAGTGTTTGTGTGGAATTAGAGCAGTAAATGTTACAGTATGTGTGAACACTGTATAGCTCCCATAGTATTTATAAGAATGTTTTTTTTCCTGAAACAAAGCCTAATTAGCAGGGCTTGTTTAAAATCTTTGTAAAGAAGGCAGGGGCAATCTAGTGTCTGTCAGCTTGCATTTTGCATAGTTTTTCTGTGGTCCATAATACAATGTAGCTTTTCTAATTAGATTGTCGTTAGAGGTTTAGTACATTATGTTTAAATAAATACTCAAAGATGCACCTTAACTTATTTGAGCAATCTGTAATTTAAAAAACCTTTATGTTTGCTTTTCAATGTGATAATATATACAATATTTCTGTTTTGGAGGCCCTCATGTGGTTCTTAAAAAAAAAAAAAAATATATATATATGTATGTGTGTATGGATGTAAATATATATCCACACCCACAGATGAGTGTGTGTATATGTATACAATATTTAAAAAGAAAAATAGATAAAAGCTTTGGGGGCTTCAGTAGCATTCCAGTTGGAGCATGTCTGTAATTCTATACATAAGTGCTCAAGAACTTTTTTTCTTTCCTTTACAGGTATTTCACATGATACTATTGTTCAAGAATCAAAGAAATACTGGCAGAACATGGAAGCTAGTGCACATGGATCACAGGTATTTTCGTTTTTCCATTAAACTAATTCTACAGTGACTTTGGTGATAATTCTTTTCCTATGTTTGTGTATAATGTAGCTTATTTCAGAAATTACTTTTTTAATGCTCTCTTCAAATAATCTCTTTCACTGTAGGCTTTCTTCAGCTTGTTCCACTTAAACTAAAATGCTTGCTTTGCTTCAATGCAATTCCTTTTCTGCTTTGCTTATTCTGTCATAGGCCGAAGCTAAATATAATTCCAAAGGCAGCTGCCATAGGGCCATTAATTATCTTTTCAGTATTTAGGACTTTTATGTGTTTAGTTTGTATATATTATTTAGTTTGTATATATTCTGATATACCTAAATCAGAAGTAAGTTAAGTAAAAATTTCTTGTTAAGAAATGCCTAGATTGAAATTGCAAGCTGAACTATTACAAGGCATGCAGTGTAACATCTGCTTCCGGACATGCGTTGTAAACTTCTATCGTAGGGGGTAATTCATAATTATGTATGGATTTCTTTGCAGATATAAAATACCTTTTATTGTTGTTGTTATTTTTTTGGCTTAAGATCCTTGGGAACCAAATGAAATATGGATCACTTAATTTGAAGATGAAGTTTGTTTGTGGTCAGTGCTGGAGAAATGGTCAAGTTAATGAGCCAGACAGAAACAAAAAATACTGTAGTGCGAAGGCAAGACACCCGTAAGTAAGACCAAACAGTGAGAATTTTAGCTTTTTGTCAGCCATTTAAAAACTCTTTTGGGAAACTTTGTTACTGCTTAGGAAAGAGTCACAGAAGGAATTAAAAAAACCATATTGAAGCAGAACACAGTTATCTCTTTGTAGTATGTTAATAGTTGGTAATGAGAAACACTTTGGTGGCTGTTTGGTTTGGTTTTTTTTTAATTACCAGTTATGGTAAAGTTTCAGTAGAATTTAGGAAAACCTCAAATACATGGTTAAAGCTTTATAAAGAACCTTTCTGGGCTTTCCTGGTTCTGCTTCTGTGTACACAATGTATCTTTTTTTAATAGTGTTTTCTTTCATTGAATGCATCTGTTTTTTAGATGGACCAAAGATCGCCGTGTGGTGCTAGTAATGTCTAATGAACGTAAGAAGTGGATGACCATTCGTCCTCTTCCTGCAAAGAAACAAGTGCCTCTGCAATTTGATGTATGTTAACCTAAAACTAACATTTTAGTTAAGAAAATAGGGTAACTGGAAAATACTAGTAATTGGGCTGATTTCATCAGTTCTGCAGAAATTCCCATGGGAGTTGGTGGGAATATGTTTATAGTGTTTCTACAGAGTTCAGCCTTAGAAAACCACTGATCTCGCATGTTACTACTGAAGCCCTTTCTCATCAGTGGAAGTTAGTAACTTTTTTAGTGATTTGACTAAGTTCTTACTATTTCCAGTAAATATTTCAGAAATAGTTTAAACATATCTGTGTTCTGGTAATCTGAAAGGAGGCAAAAAGCAGTCATAGTATTTGCTTCCAGCAGTTTGCTTTTTCTAACTACAATATATGAGTTTTTTATAAAATATACATGATTTTATGTTTCACGTGATATAAATGTCTGTTTGGAAGGGGAAACACTAGCCAAGACTGAAAAAAAAAATTTTTCTACTATCATCCATTTAACTTTATATTCATAAGGATTTTTTTTTTAATTCATGTTCCAGTTGTGCAATCATATTGCTTCAGGCAAGAAATGTCAGTATGATGGAAACTGCTCATTTGCTCACAGTCCTGAGGAAAGAGAGATGTGGACCTATATGAAGGAGAACAGCAGTAAGTAGAAGCGTAAATCTAACATGTCGTAAATCTAACTGTTCTGGTTTTCATTCTTGTTCTTCAATTCCTTTTTAATCCACTTTCTTCCACTGTCTTTTGTAGTAAACCTTGCAAGTGCCTTTTTTTTTAATTTGAATAAGCCCAGACTGGGTATTCAAAACCAGTATTAAATAAAAATAGCTATATTATATATTTGTTGCTTGATGTGGTTTTTAACAATAAAGTAGTTTGTATAAATTTTTTTAGATGCCTTAGAAATAGTATATTGATCCATGCAGCAATATTGTTTGGTGTTTATACTCTGTGTTGCCATGTGCACACACTAGGATTCTGTTGATAACGTATGGGGACAAGCTATTTGTGGAAGAATTCCTCCTGCCCACCAAGTGTATTTACTGGGTATTACTATTCACTTTCTGTTGTTGACTTGTTATCCCATTAGAGTGTCACTGGGGAGAAATAATGGAAAATCGGAAGTAATAAATGACATAAATGATAGTATCATGGTCTGCAAGAAAGCACACTAAATTTACCAATAACTGTAGCACACTTTATATTAGTACTTCGAAAGTCAGATTTGATACACAGCGGCACAGTTGTTATCTAATAGCACGGTTGTTACCTGTGCTTTGGGTGTCTGTTCAGAAACGTGTAACATCTTACTTTCCCCTAGACAGTCAGAAATGGGTCTTGGTAAGTAGCCAGAGATTCATATTGCTCTTGGCTCTTATCTCTAAACTGTGTAACTGTCTCCATTGTGTCCTTCCTTTTTTCTTCTTACAGTAGGTGGGGACTGAATTATGCTTGCAAACTCAGTCGTTTATCTAGTATTCTCAAACTCTTGCCTTAATTGCTAATTACTTATTTTAGCTTCTGCTCTCATTAGTTCAAGACTTGGAGCAGTTGTATGACATATGGCTAAAAAGTCAAAAACCAGAAAAAGGAGATGATACAGCTGCTCAGGCAAACAAAGAAAATGGGAAGCAAATTCACATGCCAACTGACTATGCTGAAGTTACAGTAAGTAATCATAGGTGTAATTCTAAATTCAAATGTGGTTTTTTGTTGGGTTTTTTTTTCCCCCCAGTCAGTAACATACGTTGTTGTCCTTATTTTCTTGGTGCTTCCTTAGATCATAGCTAGCTACTCTAAATGCAAACTTTAACTGACACTGTAATCAGTTCTTCTGAATCCTTTTAAAGCCAGTGGAGATCATAAACTTCAGGTGATTGTTTAAATAACTAAATCTGTTTAGGTAAACAACAATTTACAGGCCAACATAAAGAAAACATTCAAAATGTATTAGGAGCAGTTCCTGTGCTTACAGTATTGAATTCTCAATGTTTTGTTTTCCAATTCCCTGTAAAACAGGTGGATTTTCACTGTTGGATGTGTGGGAAGAACTGTAATAGTGAGAAGCAATGGCAGGGTCACATTTCTTCTGAAAAGCATAAAGAGAAGGTTTTCCACACTGAGGACGATCAAAACTGCTGGCAGTATCGCTTTCCAACTGGATATTTTAGCATTTGTGATAGGTATGTGGTTTTTAAGATGTCAAAAATGCTGAAAAATGACAGTTCATAGTGTAAGTAATTAAGGTGGTTATTAGTTTTGACAGACAATGTTTCTAGTATTTCTTGCTTTGCATACATGTTTCAACAAGAAATTAAGTAATTAACAGTATTTTAACACGTATTGTTAGAACTCAGGGAGTGACAAGGTGCCTACTTGCAGAACCAAATTAATTGCTTGTGTGATGTTAATAAAGGGTTGCAAGTTTATTGCACCTGTGTGAAATATTGTTGGTATTATTACAAGTTTACTTGCGCATCTACATATTAATTACCTGTGGAACACAAGAACAGTACCTAGCTGGACAGTGATAGTGGAGCTTTAAGGCAAGTAGAAATGTTAGCGTCAAAACAACTTTGTTAAAAGTGAGTATTTGTTACTGGATGTCATTTATGAACGTGTGGAAGAGAACTTCCAAGACCTATTGGTTTTCCCCAGCATTGGTTGTATGTTTTGCTGCTCCCTTTAATTATTAAATGCAGCCTGTTTACCTGACTGCAGTAGATTTTTTGTAAATCTGTTGAAAGTTCTTTCCACTGTTGGAATCTTTTTGGAAGGCTAAAAACTTTGGAATCTGCATTCTGGAGTTAAAGATTCAATTCACTGGTACGGATACCTTTGTTACTCCATTTCAAGTTAAAGATTTTGAATGCCTTAGAGATCTTGAGAAATTGCACAGCATGTAAAGCAAGCGGTTTTTTGTTTGCAGCCTTTGCATGGAAGCTTACATGCCCACTTTACTAAATTTTTAAGTTAACATCCTAAATGTATTTGATGTTTTAAACACTAACAGACCTTGGATATGCAGTATAAAGTGAATATAAACTGGCATGCTTACAACGTAATACAAAAATACTAGGATAAAATAGATTCTTAAGTCATACTGAGTACTTAAAAACCAAATTTAGTTAACAAAGGGTAATTAGTTGGATTTTTTAACAATAGTAGTTCTTTAGCTCAGTGAGTTAAATGATAAGGTATTCATTCCCCTGATAATTTGAACTGATGAAATTAAAGGTTTCAAGCATTAAATGACTCAGTACTAAGTAGGAGCATGAAGAACAGAAAGAAAAGAGCCATCTCTTGTCCTTTATAAATACTTGACAGCTGGGAAAGAAAAATACCATCAAATGCTAAACAGAGTTAGTATCATCTTACTTAAAAAGTAGTCTCCCAATTTTTTTTTTTTTTTGTCCTTAATATTTTAGTGTATTTGAAAAACATGACCAGAAGAAAATACCTAGATACAATAGTGATCATGATGATTCTATGAAAACACTATTTGAAATCTGTCTTAACAGATATATGGCTGGTACTTGCACTGAAGGAAACAACTGTAAATTTGCCCATGGAAATGCTGAACTCCATGAGTGGGAAGAACGAAGACAAGTTTTAAGAATGAAGCTCAGCAAAGCAAGAAAAGACCACTTGATTGCTCCCAGTGATAATGACTTTGGAAAATATAGTTTTTTGTTTAAAGATTTAAACTAATACTGAGATGACACATAAATGTTATCAGCTGGAAGCATAAACCAGAAAATTTGACAATAATCAAAAGCATGTGACAGAAAAGCTGCAGGTTTTCTGCTTTTATTGGCATATATTGTTCCTCCTGAACAGCAAAATATAGTAGATTTAGGGGGATTGAGCAGACCTGTCTATGCTCTCATGAAACAGAGTGGTGATTAAAAAAATCTGAAGTATTACGTGCTTACTCACCTTCTGTTGGACAGAAAGTTAGGAAATAGAAGGGGGGGAAGAGAGGTTATAATATCTAGGAAGCCCCCTAGTATCAGTCCTTCAGTTGAAAAACTTTAAGGTATCAAGGTATTACAAAACAGAGTGTTATGGGCTAAGAAGAAAATGATGGATGAAAATTCTTCAGATCTTTTAATGGAGAGGATTTGTTTAAAACAAAGTTTGCTACTTATCTATATGTAGGTTGCTAAAAAGGATTTTCTTATTAAAGATTTTAAACAAAATAACCATTTAACTACAATATATGTTGAATGGGTATTTTTTCTCTATTTGTATGTTTCATTATAATTTACTGAAAAAGGATCTTGGGAGGAAAAAACGTATTAATTTTTGAAAATGAAGTAGTTAAAATTCTGTTTCTTGGTCTTTGCTGTTTAAATGATGATTTTGAAAGATTACACTTGTATGTCAGTATTGTGTATTATTGTATGGACTAATGTTGCCTGTAATAAAGAGAACTTTACACAAAGCTGTTTTCTGCATGTAGCCTCTCAGGATTGAGATTTTGTAAAAACAAACGAACAACGATTTGCCTATTAGCAAAAGCTTGAGCACCTGTAGCTAAAAATTTAGAAGTTGGTATTTGTATCTCCAGCTGCTTGTTTGCAGTTTTCTGTATTGTCATTAGCTCATCGCATCACTAAAATAACAAAAATGGCCAACTAACTTGCAAAGTAGACAAGCATTTTGGAGCTATGTGGTGCTGGGACGTGTTTTCAGCCTTTTGACTTGGGCGTGAACTACCACCTCAGCTGCAAGGTGGATGGTACTTCAAACGGCATTTCCTGCAGACCACAGGAAATGGAAAACCATTCACGGGCTGAGGTGACTTCTGACTGATGAGCCTTTTGGCTTTACAGTCGCTGGAGCTTCTGTTGCGTTTTGGCTTCTCTGCAGATTGTGCTTTCAGCTTTCTTAGTGTATTGACTTAACTCCTTTTTTTTTCTTTTTTTTTTTTCTTTTTTAACTAAGCTGCTTTCAGTCATTCATTCAAAATAGCTAAAGCTAGGGCGTTTTTTTTTTTTTTCTCCCATGACTTGCTTCTCCCTCCTCTCAAGAGTATTTTTTGTCTGTTATTGCCTGACCTTATATAATTAGAAGAGCTTTAAGAATGACTTCAGTAGTTTGAATGTAGTCATTGGCCATATATTGTGTATGTAAAAAGTGTTGAACCAAAGTTCAGTGATGCCCATACACATGACAAGCCTGGATGCTGTGTCCCGTTGACTTCACAAAATAAAAGCACAACGAATACTAAAAGACCACCTTATGCTTCAGCCATAGCTAGGGGAGCTGGCGAAGTAACTGTTCCTTAGAGGCTGGGCTGAAGTACATTTGAATACGATGTACAGTATGCATACAAATTTAGCTTGGTGCTTGAAATACCACCTGCTGCAATGCTAATTTTTTACATTGTTTGTAATAAACTGAGCTTGAAATAGAGTACTATGGACACTGTTATTTCTGTGACAAAACCTGATTGTATCGTGTGCCTTTCTGAAATGTTTTCTCAATTTTATGCTTTCATTGTTTAATGTAAGTGCTCTGTAAATTACTGGAAGTAATTCTAGACAAAACTAAACATGAAATCCTTGTTCTGTAAGGACGGTGTGAAATCTTTACTGACTGCAGTGTGGGGGCTGTTGGGGAATACCTGCCGGAGGGGGTCGGTCCTCGCAGAAACGGAGGGGTTACTGGGCATT
>NW_009199163.1:0-3979 GCF_000690835.1 Fulmarus glacialis | reverse complement strand
GCGCTCTAGGGCTCAGCAGCTGGAGAGAATGCTCTTTGTTTTTCCAGGTTTTGTTTCTGTGGCAAAACTATTGTAAAGGGGCTGTGTGCTTACCCTGGGTGTGGGCTCCCAGCTGCCAAGGCAGGCACTCCAAACCTTTGCTTGCCAAGTTCACTTGTAGCACAGTAATGAATACGGCCTCAAAAAAGAGCCAAAGTTTGCACTGTGCACTAGTGCCCTTTCTCAAAGCACTGCAGTCCTCAGCTTGGTAAATTGTCTCAAAACGTCTTTTACCATCTTTTCCAATTTATTATCGCCTGTTACCCCAGGTCAAGTGTGATGAGGGGCTGCCCAAAACTCAGGGTCTGCTCTCCAATCTACTGAGGGTGCGCTCCAGATCTACCAATAAAGTCAATGACTATGGCCATAAAACATCTGGCTCATTACCTGTGCACTGAAAATCCAACTACTGCATTAAGCAAGTCATCCACTGAGCAGCACAATGAAGGAATCTGGGTTTCCTAGTGAGTGTTGCCCTTTCCCATGCCCACTCTGACCACAGTAACTCCAGCTCATCCCTATATGCGCTCCTTCAGAGAGTTGAATTGCTCCCTACACACCACCCTCATCTCTCCCCACATCTCCAGGAGCAGGAGTCAGGCAAGCAGCAGTATTTGCTCTGCCTCCATGCGATGCCTGTCTTGCCCAGCTGCCCAGTTTGCATGTGCTGACTGCCCAGCTGCCATGCTCACACACCATCGTTTCCCTTGCAAAGGGCAAATGTTTCAGTCTTCCTTGCCCCTGTCCCCACTAAACTTGTAGTAACTTTCATTTCTTGAAGAGCTCTGCTTTCCCACAGCGTTTGGTTGAAATTGGTCAAAGGGTTAAACAAATTGTTAAAAGGGGGTCTGAGAGGCAGCCAGACAATGTCATTACAGTAGTCTGAAGAAACCACATTGGCAATGCTGCATCATCTCGGTGGGGTGCCAAGTCATTCTCTCTCTTCCTTTGGGTCAGGGAGTATTTTATTATTCCATTCATATTGTAACAGCTTCCCCTGAAAGCCATTGCTCTTGCTCGCGTTTGTGAAATTGAGGGACCTTTGCTCCTGAATGTACTTCCGAATGTGGGGCATTTTCTGAAATAGGCAATAGTTGCCTGGGAGTTTCAGAAAGACGATGTTAGATTTAAATATCTAATGGTGTGAATGAAGAGTCTAATATTTTGTGACCCTCCCATTATATTCATGTGCAGGCTGAGCATTTGAAAGAAGCTGGATGCAAAATAAAACCTGGAAAATTCTCACCTGTGCAAACCATTGCTTGACTTGCAGCGCAGCAGATGTCAGCGCAGCGGGACAGATGGCACGGGTTGGGAGACCTAAGAGCAGCAGCCGACTACAGAGAATTATTAGTAAGAATTCAGATATCCTGAAACAAGTTGTTTGTTTAATTAAACAATGTAGTGTTGCACTCGGCTGTGTGCATCTACCCTCATTCTTACTCAGTATACCCATTTTAAATTTGTCACAGCTGCAATTTCTTTCAAGTCTGCAATCTAAACCAGAAATGAAACATCAGAATTTGTTCATGCAACCTTGAAAGACTTTTAATTGTAACTTCAGTAACAAATAGAAGAAATTACTTTGCTTTGTATTACTCTGATTGTAGGACTGTTTACTTATCAAACACTAACCAAATTCGATATTCAATATTTGTTTATTAATACTTAAAATTTCTATTAGTGCTTCAGTCTAATAATTCATTTTTCTCCCTCCTTTGCTAAATAATTAAATTGTTTGCAATACCTCTATTACAGCTTGACAATCAGGCCACGCATTTTTCGTCTGATGTTTGGAATATAGAGATAAAACTGAGGTCAGAATCACCTATTTAAATCCTAGTTCACAATCTTTACTTATAGTAGCCATCCCAAGGAAATCTGCAGATTTTTTGGCTGATAATCCCTTCTTTTCACCTACCTTTTCCATTGATTTGCTACCTCTCAGGAAACCTTACAGAGTGCTTTTCCAAAGGTGCATCATATTCAGCTCCTCTGATGTGGCAGCGGAGATGGATTCTGGTTTACACTCAACTATCACTGTCCAAAGAGACAGACGTACGTGCAAATTGTGTTTCTGTGGGAGAAGAAATATGTTACATGCTATTTGCTGTGTTATGTTCCCATGGCCTTTTTCTTGCAAACAGGAACAAAAACCTGGCAAACCTATAGACCTAAACAAGTTCAGCGCGGTACACTGTGATTAAGCTCTGGAGCTGGCAAGTCTATTTTCAGTGCCAAACTGTGCCATGTAGCATTTTGCAGAGACATCTCCCCTTGCCCCAGGGAGCCAATTCATGCAGCCCAGCCCCCTGCAAGGGCTCTCCAGCAGATCCATTCTGCAAGAGAAAATAATTTCAACCATCTCCCCAGCTTGTCAGGTGGAGAATATACTGTCTGCCTTAGTCTGTTTACTCAGCTGAGGTGAATGGATAGTTTGGAAAAGCGCTAGCTTGCTTTCTCCCCTGATGTTTGAAATGGTCAAAGCTCCACCAAAGGCAGATAGCTGCAGACATGGAGCTACGAGGAGGAAGAAGTGCATGCACCCAGGAAAGGAAGGCTGAGACGGGAGGTTTGGCAGGCAGGAGGTCGTTTAGGTACCCCTCTGAGGGATTATGCGCCTTTAGAGTGATGTAGGGCACATACAGAGGTAAGGTGAGGACCAGCTCCAACAAAAAACGTGCTGTGAAATGGTGGGGTAGCGAGCTGCTGGAGTTCACACAAAGCCAGTGTAGAAGCTGATCCTGAACTTTCTCCTAAACCCAGCTTGAATGCTGTCATCACTGGGTGTCTCTCCCCAGCCTCGTCAAGGGTGTAGGCATCATTCTTTCCTAATCACCAGCAATTACATTTTACTAAGTATGGGAAATACATTCTGGGAGCTGAATTTTATGATCTGAAGTTTCTCTTCCTTTCTTTTTTACTTAAACCAAGCGTTGCACTACTTTTGGTCACATTTTACCTCTGTGTTAGAAATGCTGAAAGAGAAGAATTTTATTCTTAGCATATGTAAGAAAAAAAATTTCTGGCTTTCTATATTAAGTGTCCTTGAGACATCACGAAAAAAACCAGCAGGGCTATGAACACGGTTTGTCCCAAACGCACATTCATGCCCAAGACAAACATAATACACCCATGGCAGAAGGAGCTGGGACAGCCAATACTCTCAAATTTGTTTTTGATAACAGTGCAGATTGCTTTGGTGTTAACCTTTCTCTTCGCTCCTCCACCAACTCTGTTGGGAGTCTGGAGGGCTTACAGGGTTGGGACCACACTTACAAGAGATGCCAGGGTGTCTTCAGCAAAATAGGTTGTGTCTACTCAAGCCAGCAACACTGCTGTGTTTAACTCAGCATTTCTCAGTCTCGTCAATCTGTCCAGATCTCCTGTCTGAAGGAAAAAAAAGAAGAAAATTGTGCTTTCCCTTCTGTACACATGCGGGTAAAAGTAAAATAATTTATTGGTGGAACGAGCAATACACTGAAAAATGTTATCAGGGTTATGTTTCTAGGGACTGCCCTTCAACACTGAGAAGTGAGAATATATAGACAGTGGTAAAAGAGATGGTCTTTTTAAAAAATATTTTAATAAAACTTTCAAAGTTTGTTTTAAGCCAGTGCAGGCCCCGATGGACACCGCATAGTCCCGGCTGACTTTGCACCGCCTCACCTCAGAGAAGAACCTTTATTTGAGCCTTATCAAGGAAGAACAATTTATGTGTCCATAGACGAGCCGCTGCCATGCCTGCAGCCAAACTGTAGATCCTGGAAACGACGCTTAGTAGGAAAAAAAAGGTGGGTTTTTTTCTCTTTTGTGCTTTTGCCGTCAGAGCCAGCTGAACTGCAGCGCTTGCTCCGCACCGTCCCTGAGGGGATCTCTCCCCCCGCGCCCCGAATCGGCGCCCCCGAACGCGGCGGGTCGCCCCAGCGGCCACCCCCCC
>NW_009199162.1:815-1087 GCF_000690835.1 Fulmarus glacialis | reverse complement strand
TCATCTTGGGGGGACACGGGGTGCAAGGGGACAGGACCCCAAGCATCATCTTGGGGGGACACGAGGTAAAGGGGACACCGGGTGCGAGAGGACGGGACCCCGAGCATCACCTTGGGGGGACACGGGGTACGGGACCCCGAGCTTCGTCTTGGGGGGACACAGGGCACGAGGGGATGGGACCCCAAGTGTCATCCTGGGGGGACAGGGGGTACAAGGGGACACGGGGAACAAGGGGACGGGACCCCGAGGGACATCGTGGGGGCGGGCGGGAC
>NW_009199162.1:0-242 GCF_000690835.1 Fulmarus glacialis | reverse complement strand
TCCCCCATCGATTATCGAGCGCACGGCGTCAGCGCTTACCGATTGCGCCACCCGCTTAATCATTGACTATTAATTGCTTAACGATTACCGGTTAATCATTAATTAGCATTTGCACAGCCCCATTTTTGATTACTGATGCCCAAGGCTGCACCATCGCCCCCCGCCCCAGTTGTGTAACAGCTTGGAGGGGGGGCTAGACTGGGAACCAGGCCCCCCCAAAAGGGGGGGTCCCCCCATTTTGG
>NW_009199161.1:1874-2467 GCF_000690835.1 Fulmarus glacialis | reverse complement strand
CAGCCCCAGCTCTTGGCCTCCTCATCGTCGGCAGAGCCGCCCTGCACGTCCCCAGTCCCCGGATCATGGGAACCGGGGCTTTGGGTCTCCTGTGGGGACAGGGGTCCCTCCTCGCCGTCCCAGCCTCGGGCTCCATCCTCACCCCGCTGACATCCCAGCTCCTGCCCCTGGTCCCCGTGTCCGCCGGGCGCTGCCTCCCATCCCCTCCCTCCAGCACAGCCTGGGGACGTGGCACAGCCGGGGCCAGCCCGGCCCATGGTCACTGGCCCCGCAGTGGCTGGCAGAGGCCCCGGGGACCGAGGAGCCCGTCACTGCTGAGTGGCCGGTGGCCGTGTGTCATGGTGACTTATAAAGGCTTTTCTCAGAATTAATAACAGGAGGGACACAAATTTTAATATTTCCGAAGTGAAAATAGAGTGATAATTGTATTTAGCCGACATTCAGGAAAATTATTACCACCTGGCAGCCCCGTTTGCGGCTGATGTCAAAGAGCACCATAAACCAACGTGAATTTTGGAGAACAGCATGAAAAAAAAAAGGAGGAAGGAGCAGAAATTGCGAAGGGCAGACCTTTGTGTTAACAAAACCCTGAG
>NW_009199161.1:1425-1806 GCF_000690835.1 Fulmarus glacialis | reverse complement strand
GAGGAGTTTTACTAAGGCGCAGGAGTGCCGGGGGATGTGGTCCCACAGGTCGCTTCCTCCATTGCAAGCAAAGCCATGGAGAAAAATGTTCCCCTCTCCTTTTTCTTTTTTTCAGCCTTTTATATCCTGTTTATGCCACTAACAAATTCAATTTTCAGGAGCTGGAATAAAGACAAAGTCTGAGCTGTTTAAAACGCTGTTGGGTTGCGGGCAGCTCCCCTCTCGAAGCGCACAGAGGAGTTCAGCTTTGCCATCAACCCGACAAGCGCCGAACCGCAGGAGCGGGAGGAAAAGGGGGTCGGGGTGGGCGATGGAGCCGAAGCCCTGCCAGGGAGGGTGCCAGCCGGGCCGAGGTTGCCCCGACCCTCGCGCTGGCCCCCG
>NW_009199161.1:1068-1293 GCF_000690835.1 Fulmarus glacialis | reverse complement strand
TGAGCAAAAAAGATTAAATGAAGGAAAAATGTATGCCGCACTGTGAAAGCAGAAAAAGTACATTTCCAAATATCCCGAGCCTCCTCCCCACCCGGCACGCACTCCGGGCGCTCTCAGCGTGCCATCTCTCCTCCCCCCAGCTTGGGTATTTATGACTCCCCACCCGGGGGGACAGCTCTGTCCCGGCTCAGAGGGGACCGCGGCAGGGGGGGGGGGCGGGGGCCG
>NW_009199161.1:737-973 GCF_000690835.1 Fulmarus glacialis | reverse complement strand
GCAGGCAGAGGGGCCCTCCTGCCGTGCCCCCAGCCCTGGCCTGGGATGCTCCGGGGCGCAGAGGGTGAACCCGGTCCCAGGGGACCCGATGCTACTCAGAGCAGGCACAGCCCCTCGGGGACGGGGACTAAACCCATGTCACCTTTTTGCAGAAGGAGAGATGCTTCTATGCTGGGCCATGCCCAGGGCTTGGCTTTGGTTTGGCTTTCTCAGACCTCCCCAAGAACGGGGGTCCC
>NW_009199161.1:410-668 GCF_000690835.1 Fulmarus glacialis | reverse complement strand
CTGTGCCGGGGGAGCTTGGCTGGTTCCAATCATCGGTATTGGGGGAAAATATTGCGATGAAAGAGTGATGTGTGGCACAGCCTCCCCTGGATGCAGAATGCCTCCTCCCATGGGGAAAAGGGATAATTAGAGGTTACTGATGTTTTCGGCTCTTTAACAATGCTGGTTTGCTAATTTGAGCCCCCCCTGGAAGACCACACAGCAAACCCTGAGCTCCCAGCAGACGCCCACCACACCTCCCCTCTCCCCAAGCCTCTC
>NW_009199161.1:0-307 GCF_000690835.1 Fulmarus glacialis | reverse complement strand
GCGGGGGGACGAGCCCCGGTTCGTGTGGCTGATGGCAGGGCTGGGTGCACCCAGGTTTGCAGCAGGTTTGGGGTGCGCACAGTCCGAGGCCATCCCAACAGCATCGCATTGAGTTTCAGACTCAACCAAACAACCGGAGACCACAAACAAATAGGATTTTATTTGATTTCATTTTTACATATTTTTTTCCTGAAAAAAAAGAAAAGAAGAGGAGAACTCATATTTCCCATTCCTGTGAAAGGAATTTGCCAGTGCACGGCGGGGAGAGCGATGCTGGGGGTCTCTCGGCCCAGAGAAGCCACTGCCC